>NC_135219.1:6733027-6898027 GCF_052324685.1 Brachyhypopomus gauderio
GCCACACTCCAGAAATTTTAATTTCATCTGTCCCACATATGATCTCACACAGAGCTAATTTTCCCCATTTTATTTTTCCATATGGCTGCCCAACTATCCGAGAAATACTGAGACGAGGAGGCCTTTCCCGAGATCCATCCTGGGCCAGCCACCTCCTGCCTAACCAGCTATGATGAAGGATCAACCCACTGCCTGACTAACCAGTGTGGATGAAGGATAAATCTACTGCTATGGACCTTCTCACTGCCCCAAATTCTCTCCTGCTATGACTACTAAGACTGAATAGGAATTACATAGAGAACTCATGTATATAAACACACACCACGATGGGATTTATTTATCCTTCCCAACTTTTCTTTGTTTTACCATCTCTTTAATTGTTGTTATGGTGACCGGCCAGAGGAGGAGGATGGGTCCCCCACCACTGTGTCTTGATTCCTCTCAAGGTTTCTTCCTCACACTCTTAGGGAGTTTTTCCTTACCACTGTCGCCCTTGGCTCGCTCACTGGGGGCATGGACTCAGACACTTGTAAAGATGCTTTGTGACAACTGTTGTAAAAAGCGCTATATAAATACATTTTGACTGAGTTCTTTACATAAGACATGACATTCAAAACTGAAAACCATGTGTTTCTTTTGGAAAACACTCCCACGCAACTGCTACACCCACATACCAAAATCCAAACCCAGTCCTCACAGGTTAAAACACTTCTAGCTAATTTTTACAAATCTTTAGACATCAGAGCCTGATCCCTATAAAGAGGCCACAAGTTGCAAATCTTAGTCTGCACATCAATGGGGTCAAATACTGCATAGAGATGATGATGAAGAGGACGAGAAGAAGGAAGAGGATGAGCAACCATAAGAGATGAGATCAGAGCCACTCTGGTTGACCACGTGGTCAAACATGCATTGGAGGCAAAGGGTCCAACCTAATCTATGTTACTACACTGTAACATTCAGACATTTAAAAATGAGAATAGATAAGTAGACCTATCCTCTATACGTACTACATCATGTTTTTGCACTACTCGAATACCACTTCCTGGGAGGAAAAGACGGCTATTCATCTCAGAACAGAAAGAGACCATTGTCAATATGGTCAGATCAAACAATAGCACAAGTTTCTGACAACGTACAACAGCACATTACTGACGTCACCATCAGTAACATCCATTCAGTGAGCCCATCTGCACTGGGCCAGTGAAAGTGTGAAACAACTTTACAGCAGACTACAAAGTGAACACTCAAACACATGGTAGTAGTGTATTCCATTTGCACATCAGTGTGTAGTCACATATATGAAAGGCTGTTCATCTGATTTTTGTGTGTAGAGATTGGATGCAAATATATGGTTTTGGCAAGAGTTCTGGTTGAAGTGTTTGCTTTTTCCAAAAGTTTGAGATGTTTTGTCTGTTGTGTGTGTGTGGTACAGAAATTGGGTCTTAGCGTCTGTAAAATACTGTAATTTTGGTTGACTCATACAATATACTTCAGAGAGCGGTATTAGGAATACTTAATTATGCTAGCTTTGTGTTAAGGTAATTGTAGAGTATCATTAATTTAGATGGCAGGCTAGCAAGGCACATAATCAAGTCAGGTCTTACTGCCATTCTTTCAAATCATGGCCTTGTGTTTAGAGAAGCACAGAATAGCAAACAAAACAATGAAGAATGAAGCACAAGTCAAAAAAAAAAGAACAATAAACTCTAAAAGCATATACAGTATATGAACATTACAGTATGTGTCTTTGATGCTGTCCTATTTTGTGAGCTGTATACCTAGTCGTTTTATGCCCATAACGTTGCATTATTTATGCACCATGTACAACATCTTGTGCATATTGTGCAAAAAGAAATTTTAATCCTTAGACATTTCCTATTATTTTAATTTTATTCCCTTTTTTTTTACTATGAGCAGACCAATACAACAGAGATTGGTATAATTAATATCCACAGAATGTTAGCTCTAATAAATGGTATAAAAGTCAACAAGGTGTATGAGCACTCTTAAAAATAATGTTAAAGTATGTCCAGTAACACAAATTACAAGTAATTGGTTGGTAGTTATTGCTCTAAACTCAGGTAGGTGGAAATGACTGTCAGGCATTGCATAAACCCAAAGGTAGTAGAGACTAATGAAAAAGCAGTCAAAAAAATGATTTAAAAGTGAGGGTAATGGGCAAGACTTAGATGAGAAAACCAACTATTTCTGGGAACTGTAATTTCCCAGTTATAATAACCGTTGTCTTCATCTTGGACTTTTCCTTTGTTAGTGTAGTTGACGCTGTCATCCAGCCTTGCCATGCGTTCACTCTAGTGATACTGATTTGGGTAGAAAGCAAAGTCTCAGTGAGCCTCATGACTGTGGTCACCTCCAGGCCCCTCCCTTCAGTTATGCTGCTATACATAGGCCTGCTGGAGCCACATACTAATCACTGGCACATGTGCTATATATTGTTGTTTAAACTCATGCTTGCATACTTAACCTGCATTTTGTAGCCTGGTTACATGCTTCTACCAAGAAAATTCCATATAAGCACCTAAAAGGTGGCCTGACTTGCCAGTGGATGTGCAGAGGCCGTGGATGGATGTGCCAATGCTGCCAGCGGACACACCAATGTCGTCTCCTACCTGAGGCTCGACATCCACATTGGACTGTGACTGTTTGGCCTAGAAATAGGATTATAAATATGGAGTTCTACTAGCTGGGCCACCCAATGGAAGATGGGTTCCCATTTGGTCCTCCCAAGGTTTCTTCCTAATCCCCACCTAGGGAGTCCTTGCTACCGTTGCCCCTGGCTTGCTCATTAGGGATCTGGACCCATGCGATTGTAAAGCTGCTTTGTGACAACATGTGTTGTAAAAAGTGCTATATAAATAAATGAAGTTTTTAACATTAGATACTGTGATAAACCCTTTTAATTTCTAATTAGTTTCAAACTGTAGATGTCAATTTGAAAAATTGTTTAACATCACTATCTATTACATTAATGGCATTTAGCAGATGTGATTTGTATACTCACTGTATCCTCAGTTACCACAAATAGTCCTAAATGACTTTTAATCAAGACACTGCTAGAACAGTGTGTCAGTGCTATATCATAGAATAAGTGCTACAACACAATACAACACAATACTGTAAAATGCAACACAATACAAGAGGAATTACAAAAGTAAAATGTGCCTGATTAGGTTTACATAAAGTAGTGAGTCTTTAGTCACCATATGAAGAGTTTTGATGCTTGTTTTCTATTAATCTTGAAGGATGTTGGGTCAAGCCCCAGGCTGCACCTGAAGATCAAATTGCTTTGACCATCGCCATCAATAGGAGGGAGCAGGTCCATTTTTGGACTTGTAGTCAAGCATCATAGTTGAACTTCTGATACAAGCAGCTGGAGGAAGCCAGTGAAATGAACAGAGTAGCATACTGACATTCGATCCTTCTCCATCAATTGATTTAATAAGTCATGTCCTGGCATTCTCACTACTTCAAGCCATGAAATAAACTCGCCATGAGATCATCATGAGATGATGAAATGATCATAAAACTACAGAAACTATGTAACAATTTTGCACAGAACACTTCCTGCTCAATGACATAATATTACCCACAAAAATTTGGACATGTTTCTGCTTAGAGAAGCTTGGCCAAGACTCAATGGATAATTACAGTTGTACCAGTTTACTTCCCTGCTAATCCAGATATCTAAGTCCCAACTGAATGATAACGAGTGGTGACCTAAAACAGCCCAAAAATTACATACACAATTTTACACTGTTTAAAATCATTGGCATGTATGGCTGTTTGATAGTCTATCTCCCAAAACTACTAGTTCTGTTCTGATCCCAATTACACTCTTGTCTAGGCAATGTGTCCCACTGGAAGCCTGTTGATCAGCTTTAATATACACTTGCCATCCATTTAATTAGAATTTTATTAACCTAGACCCACAATCACTGTATTATACAAGTGCTAGAATGTAGATGGAAGCCCACCTGTTGCCATGAACCATGTCAGCCAATCTCCAACCTATTAATCCCCGAAAAATATCAGGATCACTGAAGAAAGGATATAATTTCAGTGGAAGATCATGCTTATGCATCGGAAGTACCAATGACAAGAACATGGTACTAGTATGGCAGTAAAACTGCACTGGTGATATTGTCACTACTATGCTGAGAGTGGTCTGCCATAGGAAGCCCCATTATCTTCAGAAACTGACCTATGATAAGGCAACATGGTATCTAATGGTGCACAAGTTGTTTCTAATAAGCGAGGCGGTAAATGTAGTTGTTTCTGAACATAACCAAAGCTATAGGGCAGTCATGGCCTGGTGGTTAGGAAACTGGTCTTGTGACCGAAGGGTCATGGGTTCGATTCCCAGACCTGAGGCCATGACTGAGATGCCCCTGAGCAAGGCCCTTAACCCTCAATTGCTCACTTGTATAAAAATTAGATAAAAATGTAAGTCGCTCTGGATAAGGGTGTCTGCCAAATGCCATAAAAGTAAAATGTAAATGTATAACCATTTAGAAGAGTATTTTTGTCATGACTAGACCCGCCCCCACCTGTCAGTCTTATTCACGTGTTCTTTTATGCCCTGCCTTTAGTCTGGTCTTGTCTTCGTTTTGGTTTCGTTCCGTCCCCATCTAGCCACACCCCTTTTAGTTGAGCTGTTTTGTGTATATCTTTCATTATGTTGTGTATTTAGTCTCCCTTGTTTCTGGTTTGGGTGGGGGTAATTTGCAAAAAGGAAAGACTAAAATCCCTTATGGTTGTTACAGACACGGCAAAAAACTAAAAACACACCACTGACACATACCAAATACGTCCATATTAACAAAATACAAGTGCAGTGCATAATGCAAACAAGACAAGAGACAGGTGAGATGAATGACAGATGAACACACTCATCAAGACACACACAGAAGTGACCATTTACA
This sequence comes from Brachyhypopomus gauderio, assembly GCF_052324685.1. NCBI lineage: Eukaryota > Metazoa > Chordata > Actinopteri > Gymnotiformes > Hypopomidae > Brachyhypopomus > Brachyhypopomus gauderio. Next base: position 6,737,974 of record NC_135219.1, read on the forward strand.
GAAAAACAAACACATAGACACGCCTAGAGGGAGGGTTCAAGGGCTGTACCATGACACAAATAAGAAAACAAACTAAGTAGGTACAACATGAAACGGAATGAAGAACTAGAATAATTAAATAAAAGACACACAATTACGATAAAGACACAAAACTGAAGAGCTCAGGAATGGAAGTGGGGGGAACGTAATACAACAAACTGGCTAAAAGTAGAGGGCATACACGGGAAAATACATGAACAACAAACACGAACTAGAAAGTGAAGAGGACACTGAGAACAGTTAACAGTTACATGATAATGTTACTGAAGAAGTGGTTTAGGGGTAGCTATCTCTGCACTCTGACTACATTTCTGAGAAAATTGAAGACTTGTCACTATGAATCATGCATAATACAACAAAGGACACCACATCCTCAGTGACTTCTTGGGTATTTGTTTTTGTTTTGTTTTCTTCCCAGGGGATGCAGTTGGCTGAACTCAGCAAAACTTTAACAGTCTTGGAATAACAGAAGCCAAAGGAGGAGTACAGGTGATCAAAAGATTATCTGATGTTTTCTCTTAAATCCTCTACAGTAATTATATCCAGCACATCTCTGGACATTACACAATGATGATCAAGACAGTGATAAGAGTCAAGTCATTTAAACACATCTACAAAAACTTTCTCTGCTGACTGAAACCATTTCAGTTCATGTTTGGCCACAAATGAACCGTTCCCAAGCAAAAAGCAGTAAAGGGCTTTTAGAGCAGGAGACCTAAGGGTCTTTGGCAATGGTCGTGGTGGGGGGCAGGAGAGCCGAAGTCTGCAAAGGCCCGAGACTGAAATTTGAAGCCGTCTCATACCACAGGCCTTGCAATCACAACACTAACACCTAACATGCTCCTCGATGTCGTAGCCTATTCAAGCCAAAGTCTGATATTTGCGGTGTTCTGAAATTACTTTCTGCACTCAAAGTTTAATTCACAATTTTCCTTGTTGTGGCCCAGTTTTTTGCTTGGTCAACTCTCCTGACCTCTGTCATTCACAAGCTAATCTTGTCCACAGAATCATAGTCAATGATACGTTTTTTTTCCTATTTGTATCAATCTCTATAAAATCCAGAAAATGTTGTGTTGTGTGTAAAAATAAGGATGACAGCTGTTTGTGAGATGCAAGAACTATCAGTTCATATACAAAGTTCTCTTGTTTTGCCAATTCAGATGAAAATGAACTGTCTATCTAATGTACACCACACACAACGGTCTCATGTGACATAAGACTTAATGGAATGTACTGTTTGTGTGAAAGTGGGGGGGTTAGGTATCAAACTGGCAACTTTGTTTTTTTTTTTTTCATAAATCTGTCAAAGTTCTTGTGATAAAAGAGGTGAGCTCATAGTGCTGGAACTACAGGGCATGGACACCAATGAGACGTATCCATTTGGTTCTAGCCAAATGTTTGTCTAACATTCATATTTTCTGATCTTGAGCCAATTAAGTGCTATTGTCTTAGTGAGGAAGACCAAGCAAGTTTTTCAACCTGATGAATAGGGGGAGAAACTGATCAGATACAATTCCACCCTTCCATACGTTTTTCTGTTATGGGTCTCTATACCCATTTCTCATATGTGTAAACACAAATTTTATGTACATATCTAAGGAAATAGATAGATCAGAAGTTGTAAACATACTCAGTAGGTAACATACCAGCATTATCTTGAAAGAACTGGCCACGTATCAATTGTATGACTATTCGTAGTGTGCCGTTCAGAGCATCATCTCCTCATGGCAAATCCAAAGGTTGTACAAGACATCCAGACATTTTGTAACTCATAACAGCTGGATTGTTCTACACAGGGTAGACCTGTCGTTGCGTAATCGAGTAGTTTTCACACAGTTGTGACTGAAAGAAAATATCTGGGTCGTTAAATGCGGAGATCCAAAATAAAGGTAGACAATGTTAGGTTTATTGTAGTGAACAGACACTTCGATTTTGTCCATTTGTAATAAATTGCTGCCTCTGATTGCACTTTGAGCAATAAAATGTAAACATTATACAAGACGAACATCGAGGTTTAGTTCTAGTCATGTTCTGCTGTAGGTAACTAGGTTGTGGGATCCTACGAAGTGCGGGCTGTGTTTTTACAGGTTACACCATCCATCACAATATTAGCTAGACGCTCAAAATTACAATTAACTTCCATACACTAATGCATATGTTGAATTACGGGAGGATTTTTATATAATATTTAGGTGACGTTAGTAGTAACCGGTTATATCTAACACAAAGCACCAGTAGACGTTTAACGTAAGCTGTTTCTTTCTACTTCCATTAATGGAAAACTTCCCAGACCCATGTGCCGAAAAAAAATATCAGTCGGGACTTTGCCCCACTCCACACAACAGAAGCCGTCAAGTCCTAAATCTGGCTGTGATCTTATCCTAATAGTATTGTTATGAATGAGCATTCACTTACCCCGGCAATGACTTTCTTCTGTGTCCCGTTTGTGGCGCTGTCAATATGTTTCTGTTGCCGTCCTGTCCCCAGCAGTGTAGCTGCATGCTCGGCTGCCTGTTCTTCTCGCTGGGACATTTCCATAATCGTTCACCTAAAAGAGACTCCCTCTGAGTAACCCTTCTCTCTCCCAAGTGAACCGCTTCAAACTTGTTAAAACTTTATGTGACTTCATGAAGAACCACCCTCTTCTCTCCGGTGACGTCTCGATGCTTCATTAGTGGATACCGTTGCAACATGTGCACCGCCTGAAGCTTGGAAGGTTTTCTGCACACTATATTCTGTGTGGCAACGTTAATTACCTCACGGTTGACCTGACGTTTGGCTTTTTGGTTTAAACGTGTTTTTCCTAAGTTGCAAATACAAGCAATAAGGAAATACTAATCTTGAAAAATCCTTCAAGTAGCACGACATAAGTAGCACGACACTGAACCTAAAACACATAATTCTGACATGTGCATTTATCCTGTTATACTACCTCAGTTGACTTGTCAGCGGACCGATTATTAGAAAGGTAGTGTTTTACGCCACCTTCTGGCTAATCAGACGTAGTTCAATTGATGTTGTAAGGTCAAATTACATTCTCTGACAGATTTATTCTGAAATGCATTTTGACTTGTCCTCTCATGACGGTTTCTGTTCTTCCTCGTTCCCATGGGGAATACCAGCAGCTTGTCCTCCTTTCACCAGCGTATTATGCCAAAGGGATATCTGATGACTGTTAGAGTGAAGGTTTTGATAGTCTGGGTCTTGTTCTTCCCATTCAGCTGACATCTGAGGACTTGTCTCAATTTGTCTCAATTGTTCAGGACAGTGAATGAGCTTTCTTGCAGTTGATCTTGGCAGTTCATAGGTTGGATTGTCTGGTCTTATAGTTTTGAGCATGGGCGTGGTAGTGGGGGGAAAAGTGGACCTGACTACCCAGGGCCAGAGTAGGGAGAGGGGCCCATTTTGCTCATGTGCCTCTTTTACTGGCATTTATAGGGGCCCACTGATATTGAGTGTACAGGGCCCAGAATTTGCTGTTAGGCCACTGGTCTTGAGTGACTGTTTTAACTACCAGAAGTTGGTACTTGGCTCCTCTGATGATCTTGCCAATGTCTTTCTGGGCCTCACTCATGTACTGAGACATGTGCCTTAGCCATAATGATGCCTAACAGGAGCTTCCATATTGAGCAGAGGCAGGTTAGTTGGCTGGAACTGCCTTTTTCTCAGGGTCGTTCAGGATGAGGACTGTCCAGCCTTCAGTAAAACATTCAAGGTGGGTGCCATCCATTAGCAACTAGATCATTTATGCTGCCAGGTGCTCATGGAATGAAGTTAGCTTCTTCAGCCACTAGACGAGGACCATGTCAGTGCCTGGAGCTGTCCAGCTCTTCATACTCGAGACCCTTTCTTGGACATCTGCTAGCATGATGTTTATTGCATCCTATTGCTGTGATCTCCTCTCAGGTTCAATAACTGCTGGACAATGTTGTGTGATGCCTCCTTCTCCCTCATGCCTCTCCGGTATTGGTCAGCCTCCCACTTGGTGGGTCTGTTCTCATGCTGTTCTCACCCTGCTACCAAAAGTACATTTTAGAGGGATCATGGAAGAACACCCTAAATACTCTTGGCTTCTACTTCCATTATGTACCTTTTCAGGGTGACAGACAGAGCTGATAATCTTCAAGGCCTCAGCCTGTTGTACATTTCAGGTACCTTCATTATGCCTTTCTGCCGCTCTGATATCTGGCTAACTTCTCTTCATGTTGCCCTTGACTTGGCCTTCAACCTCCTACTCTACTACTGTAGCTAAGTAACCCAAGTATCACTGTATCACAGACCAGATTAAGCCAAGCTTATTTTCTTCATTTTAAAAAATCCTCAAAATTCCATGCACAGCTTGATGTTAATCAGGTCAGTATTTGCTACTGATATGGTTTGGCCTTCATTATATAAAACTTGTATGTTACATATTACATATGTTTTATGTGCATATGTGTCTAGTTACTGGAAATTATATGGAATTAAAAATGAGGCTCCATGCTGTTTCAGCCGATTTTGTGCACGTCCGATACATAAAGTCCCGAGCGATGTAGTATGCAGATCATCTTACTTGGGAACAAACTCTCATTTATCAAATATATTATACTAACTCATTTAAATGTTACAAATATATTAGTGAAATTCATGGGCAGAATTCAAACTAAGTTTTTGGCCGCATCTCCCTCTCCCCTGGGTTTAGGGATAGCCATGTAGACTCAATGTTTCAGGACGTGTTTGAACCTTGGTGAAGTGGGGGGCAGTAGCGAGCCAGGTCATTCCTCATGATTAAAACATGGCGGACAAGAGAAGCTGACATATCGTAATTACCAGTATTATGCTCTTCAGTGTTTTAACATTAACAAGACGTAAGATATTTTTCAGCTTCCCGCGACTGTGTATTCAAAGACGGGTCGAGACTGGTTTGTTTTCTTCCTGATGTTCACTCGCACCGACCGCGATGCGGATTCGATCCGCGGCGGCGCGGCTGCCGAGCGGCGCTGACCTGCGGGAGCGTGGACCAACTCGCTGAGCCACCCGCAAAACGCGCAGCGCGGCCGGAAAAACCGCTCATGTATCCTGTGAGTACCGAACACCACTAGCGACGTGATAAAGTACAGTTACCGTCCGCGTAACCTGCCATATACCCGACGAAAAATAAAACGTGATAAAAACGGGGCCAGCTAACGTGAGAGCTAGCTGAGTGTCTAGCTAACGTGCGCTAGCGTTCATCTTTGTAAAATAAAAGTCCCAACATGAGGCAAATCACTTTACCGATTACCCAAGACTTAAATGCAGTTAGCCGGTTAGCTACATTGCTAGCTATACTGTATAAATACTTTTTTTTTCTACAGAATATTTTTGTTTCGTCGTACTATTAGAATTCTGTTGAGTTCGCTTGGATGGCTAAAGTTAGCTAGCTTGCTAACTATACAGTACAAGAACATAGCTAGCTGACTAGCTAGCCGACTCAAATGTTCCGCCGGCTAACGTTAGCTGTGTTAACTACATAACTTGCTAATTAGCTATGCTGTCATGATGTGTGTACTACGACCAGCTTCTGCTGGTCCTCACGTATGTATTGTCACAAAAAATGTTACTGTGTCCACGTTTTCTAATAATCAGTATCAGTCATTCATCAGTCATTTAACTATTAAATGCTAACCGTTTCCAAACTTTTCTTTTAGGTATTTGTGTGCTGCACTAACAGCTTTGCTGTGAAACTGAGGCTCAAGTGTTGATGGCAGGCACTGCCCCAGAAGTGGGCAGGCAAATGGGAGAGTTAATGGGTTTTCCCTGCGAAAACGACACAGAGGACCAAACTGATCAGATCAACCATATGGACAGTGCGTGTGACTTGAATGGAGATCAGTTGGGTGTCCATGTGTCACAAGATGGAGAATCAGAACCTCAGGCATCGAATTGTAATCTGTCTGAAAAGAGCATGAGATCAGACTCAGATATAATCAAATCATCACTTGAAGCAAGCCAAGAAATGTCTGAAGGCAAGTTTGTGTGTGTTGGTGCAAGCATACCTGTGCATGCGTGTGTACATGGCAGAATGTTATGGGTTGACTGAATGTGATATTCATTCTTGTCACCTATTTATTACTATGCAACTCACAAAGCTTATTCACATAGATTACACATTGATAGTGAGTCATGTAAAAAGTGAGGGTTTCATATTTGTTTCATTTTTGCAGGACAGGCAGCTGACAACTCTCAGCTTCCTTCAGATGATAACCAAGAGGCCTTACCAACAGCTAGCAAAAAGTGCAAAAGGGGACGTCCAAGAAAAAGATTAGCCTACAACCGGAAGGTGTCAAAGAAAATCTCCACTTCTGATGCGGAACAGAAAAAAACGGAACCAAGAAGAAGCAAAGCTCCAGCAAAACTCAAACAAAAATGTGTGACTGACTCACTTTTACAAACGCCTCTACAGCATGATGGTCCTGCCACTCCAGAAACCCCTGAGATGACCCCAGGTGGCCGACCAAAAAGGAGAGCTGCAAAAGTGTATGCTTTTAAAACTTTCCTGTTGTTGATTCTCAAAGAAATCTTGAAAATAGTGAAGTGGAGCTGCTAGCTAGAATTCCCTCAAGTATCATAATCAGAACTGCATTACTTTGCACAAAAATAATGTAAACAATGTAATACGCCAGACTATATAATGAGAGAATAATTGTATTTTTAATGACATAATTCAAGACATGACATAATTGTTCCAAGAGCTGACAGGAGTGAACAATGCAGCATGTAATCATATTCCATCACTGCATTTCTTGTTACATTTCTGATAGCTTATTGCTGTTTAGTGGATTCATGGATTTGAGCTGCTACCTAGAAAGCCCAAAGCCTATAGAACTAGCCACTGGTGAATTAACACTATCAGTGATTAGTTATCACTATCACTGATAAGTTATCACAATGATCACTGTCACTGATTAGTTATCACTATGATTGATAGCCATGGCTGCTGCATCACTGTCATCAAGAAAAAATGCTGCAAATTCACTCTTGTTTGGTCCACATGTTTGACATTCATCTTAATGCTTTAAATTGTACATAAATGTGATTCCTTTTAAAGTTTGAGTCACTGTGTTTCACCAGTGCTCTAGAGTACCTCCAGAAAATCCACCAGGACCTTGATAATGCTGAGAAAGCATCCACAATGAGAGAGGATGCCAGTCCTGTGGAGCTGGCCAGGGCTGCTGGGAGAGGGAGAGGAAGAGGGAGAGGACAGAAAAGAAAATCCCCAGATTGTGATAGCGACTATAACGATGACGCTGACTTTAACCCAGAGGCCCATGCAGAGGTGGAGAGTGAGGAAGACGACTTTGAAGATTATCAAGATTCAAAGCCATGCTTACAACCAAATAAAGTAGGGATGCGCTATATCAGAACCATTGGTATCTGTTGATAATTACTCAGATGTTACAGTGCTCAAATTTACTGGATGATTATCCCAACTGTTTGCACACTTTAAGTGGTCGGTGGCGAGCATGTTTAGAAGTCAATTGCAGGATGCAAGCAAGATGCGTTACAATAAGTACAGCTTGCATTGTCGTGCATTTTTGGTGATGGTATATTTGGCCACATGAAAAGCCACTCGTGAACACCCCCAGGATGATCTGTGATTGAATTATGTCACATGGGCTGGGGGGGGGGGGGGGGGGGGGGTGGAGAGTAGGAAAGGTAATTTACAGAGAAGGCCAAGTGTGGACAGTGAGAAGTTGTATACTTGTAGTGTACTGTGTTTGTGATTAGCCTTATTTTTCTTCACAGAAGACCTATAACAAAGTTGGAAGCAATGGATTTTCTCATACCGCCATGCAACCTGTATGGGCATCTTTTAGAATCACCAAAGAATTGTATGTTTTTTAAATTATTATTCAGAATTAATTAATTAATTAATAATTTGTGGCTTAATATGAAACACTACATTTCTCAGATTTTCATCACCTTGATTTTTCTAAATGCTTTTAGTCGTGATGAGCATTGCTCCCCCTGGGTATTCTCAGAGTGGATGCCCTCAATCACAGACTGGCATCTCCTTTCCATCAGGTATTAATCTGTGGTGATATAATTTTGCCCATTTTATATATTTCCACTGTGTAAACTGACCATTTTAATACATTTATTTCACATATTAGTGAGGCAGAAAAATATTTACCCGAAGAGGAGGAATCAATGGCGTTTATGTTATCCCGTGATGGAATTAAGGATCAGAGAGTTCTACAGAGGGTGAAACGGTAATGAACTGTTAGACTAGCTTTTTTATTTACACAGAGTACAATTAAACATCTCGTTAATGACCTCATTAAGGCTTAGCTGCTGAGCTGAATCAGGTGTGGGGGGTTAGAGTAGGGCAATGCACTGCAGTCATATAACACCTCTTCAATAATGTTCTTCCTCTAAATGTATTTACTGGGTCTCTTGCATCATAGGTTTGAATCCTCGCCACCTCACGCAGAGAGGTGGGACTCCCTTTTCTTTGTCGGTGGACCTGTGTGGGCGATGGAGTGGTGCCCGTGCCCTGATGGAGCTGCAGAGAAACAATATGCTGCCCTGTACTGCAACACGGGCATGGATGACCGCCACAAAGTGAACGCGCTCCACACAGGACGTGCCCTGCTGCAGCTGTGGGATCTGGGTAATTTACAGATGAGTAGGTGAGTGGCCCACAACTGATAGACTGTTCATTACTAACAATGACATTCATGTGTTTGAGTAATACATTTAGTTCATCTTCAAACAATTATTTATTGCTTTTATTGCAAGAGTGTTTTCACCATTTAAAATTGTTCCTAGTATGTCTTAATACATCAATAATAACAGTCTTTCAAATATACAAGAGAGGTGGAAGAGACCAACATTTGGGGAAACTTAAGTGTGGAGCTGCTTTGTTTTGAATATGTGATGTTGTTTGTATGTTTAAATGTCCATCGCTAATGTGCTATAGCCTGTTGAAATAAATTTGCGTTCTGCACACTGCCTTTGACTCGGTGTCTGGCTTCACTCAGCAGTGTGACTTAAGGGACTTTAAAAAGTGTACATACATACATATATATGTGTGTGTGTGTACCTATTTTTTTCTTTAATAGGTCAGTAACAATAACCTGGGAGCTCTTGTGCAAAAATAATAAAAATGTCACTGGATTGAATTACTACATTTGTGTTATGTGATAAATTGTGTAGTTTTAAAGTAGTAGTTAGTTAGACCTATATTCTAAATTGCACAAAAAGCTTTTTAAGATCAAATAGCCTCTTATCTCCTAATCTATTGATGAGTCCAGAATATGTCTGCAAAATCTTGCCATACTATACTTGTGCAGGGTCATCCATTTTAATCAATTTTTATTCCACAGACCGTCGTCTTCTCCACGCTTGGCCTATGCTCTGGCAGAAACGGATGGCTGTATCTGGAATCTAAAGTGGTGTCCCTCTGGAGCATGGGAGCTGCATACTACTAGCAGAAAGGTGAAGGTGTCACCTCAGCCACACTTAAACTGACACACAGACACCCTTCAGTCAAAAGTTGTTATTCAGTTCCATTACAAACATAGTGGACACAGTGAGCTGTACACAGTGAACTTGGGAAACACATTAGGCACATTGAAACTTTACCCAGAAATTCCAACTTTGCTAAATGTAAAGTGCTCAATGTTATTCTGCTCTAATAAACAGATATCTTAGATATTATATTATTTGAAGCTACTATCCTATATTTTGATAAGTTTTGCACACTCTTGGTGTTCTGTCACCTTTGATGCTATGCAGAGCACTTGTACAGTGAAGATCTAACTGAACTGTTTGCTGAGGCTGCATTTAAAAGTGTGTGTGTTGAGAATTAATTTATATATAACACCTTTCCCTCCCAAATTATAATATAATATTTTTGTATTTTGTATAATATAAAATATTTGTAGTATAAACAAATTTAAGCATAATCCTTTAGATTAAAATGCCTTTTTTAAGAACATACATTTAGTCAGGTGTGTCCAAACGTTTGACTGGTAGTGTATATATGATTTGTATGAGGGTTATGAGCTGGATGTAACATGAGGCAGGTGTGTAGAGACTCCTAGATTAACCTTGTAGCAATACTGCAAAATTAATACAGGACATGGCAGGCACCATCATGTCTTGGCTGTTCTTTTACATTTGTCTATTTGTAAATAAAAAATTGTGTAAAAGATTACTTTCTTGCTCGTAGTTTTTAAATGGAATCCTAAAATATGTCTGTTTCCTCACAGACACCACACATGCCTCGATTAGGACTCATTGCCGCAGCTTTTTCTAATGGATCTATTGCCATTTACAGTCTACCACACCCCGAGGCTCTGATGACCCAACACCCAGTGACAGGTTAGTGATTACGAGATAACTTGGAGAATAATACAGCTGTTACAAACTCTTACAGAGGTTTGTGGAAAGATACATGAACTCCTGACAGGCATAATAATCCTCTCTTTGTCACAACACTGATTTCAGCTTGTGATTTGATGTAACATGATGATTGGCTGTTATCCAGTGAAACTCTCTTCTCATTTGCATAGCATCGAGAAACTTTTCTGCGCTGTTCACTTGGTTCACAGCACATTCGCTCTGCTGCCTGTCTCCATAGAAATGAACCTCAATCATAGGAGAGGTGGTGCAACTTAACTGTGCAGTGATAATGCCAGATGATTGCAAGATTTTAACATTCTTTATTCTCCCAGAAGAGGGCACCAAGCCAAAAGAAACGTTCATAAGCCACAGTAATAAAGTGGCCAAAACTAACTGTACTTAGCCAAACACTGCACAGTCAGATTTTAAAAATAATGTGTGAAGATTATGAGCTATTACACAAGACTGCTCATTCTCTTTAGTACTATGAGAATAAAACCTCTTTAAAACATTTAGTGTTGTTTCTCGTGAGAAATGTTAAAATGATAGGACATGGTGGTTTTCAGTTTGATTTTTGGTGTGATATCAAGAGAGGGAGAGACTGTCGGGTCTTTCTGTGTAAGTGAGAAGCTGTGTAAGAATTCTTCTGTTGGAATACTGGAGGTGGAGTATTGATACTGTCAGCCCGGGTAAATAATGGGAGCATGAACGCTCCTGCTCCTTAAGGTTTTATCAGAGTTATGGAGATGGAAGAACGGGCCTTGGATGAGACTTAAAAGTAAGAGAGAGGCTGAACACGTGACTAAGATTTTGCACTGTGGAACAGTTTGACACTCACCTCATCAGTGACCAGTTCGGAGTGTATAACATCAAATTAATTTGCCCAAATAAGTAAGTATCGGTGTCTGGTTTCTGAAAAATGGAGTTTGTACTCAGTATTACATTATGTGCATTAATCTAGGTGTCTCTGGCATAATGGTGAAAGATGCGATTGTGGTGATGAATGGTGTTTGAGTGAGTAAATGTTGATGAGTGTGTAAATACTGAAGAGGAGAGGGCCAGGGAGACACCTCCTGTAACAGTAACAGTGACTTGTGTTTGCCGATGGCAACAAATTATGGTGTGCTACTGAGATAAGACTGGAAAGCGTTTAGTGATATCGTGATCCATCCATCTAACCATACTGAGGGAAACTGGCATTATAGTAGCAGAAATGCAGCACTGTCAACATCACCAGCAAGTAGAAAAGCTTTGTATAATTATACAGGCTTAATGATTCTTGAAGTGTAAATACAAGATGCTTAATAAAGTGGTAGATCTGAATGAGCAGCAGACGATTTCCAGTAGTACACAAACAAAAGCAGAGAGCGAGTACAGAGTGTGTGAGCACAGAGTGTGTGAGCACAGAGTGTGTGAGCACAGAGTGTGTGAGCACAGAGTGTGTGAGTGATCAGCAGCAGGAGAAGGTCCAGGCTTCAGAGAATATACTGCAGACACGTTGGTCATTTGCCTTCGCTGCATTCATTATCATATCAGGTTTTCAAGTACCCATTATCTGCTGTGTGTGTGTGTGTGTGTGTGTATGTATGTATGTGTGTGTGTGTGTGTGTGTGTGTGTGTGTGTGTGTGTGTGTGCTTACAGACAAATGTGTATATACCCCTGGGGACACTCATTCATCACAGTCATTCATTACAAATCTCATTCTAGTTTGTATTCACGTCTTTTGAGGTATTTAATTGCAGGGCCTCTCCTGTGCCACTCAGAAGCTGCCTGACTATACTGTTCAGATCCTTGCTCTTCATACCTATTTATGGTGGGGTTGAAACTGCAATGTCTGATTCCAGTCTTCTTTCTTTCTGTGTCCTGCGAAACCTCAGGCCAACGAACAATATATTCAAAATTTACAGTAATTTAAATTGGAGATGAAATTAAGCAAATTATCATTCTGTTGCTTTCTGTCACATACCACTGCTGTGTGGTTTTATTTGTTTTGCTTTGTTTTTGTTTTTTTTTTGTTTGATTATTCATTAATGAACTACAAACAAAACATTTTAGAATTGTAATTTTGAAAGATTATAGCATAGCATCTTCAGTGCAAGCAAATGAAGCAAAGAAATGCCTTTACATGTGACTTAAATTAGCTGAAAAATAAATGGTAACTGTTAATAACAATAAAATCTCAACACAAGTTTTCTGTATAATACCCAATGAATTTAATTTCCTGTCATGAGTACAAAAATACTTTTTGGCATAAACAGTTGAAAAGGTAAAGAGATAGTAAATATTGCAGTCTGAATGAGTCTGTGTTGTCAAAAACCTATAAACAAATTACTACTGTGCTAAAAATGCATGAATACAAATCAGTTTTATTTCTTTATCGTTTTATTTTCAGAATTAAGATTTGCTAACTTTTAATTGTCTGTCTCTTCCACTGAGATGCAGCAGATTTCTTAGGCTGCATATCAGCTACAAGGCCTAAAAAGGTCACGTTTGAAACACGATAATATCATTTATCACCATAATTCTGGAGACTATGATGATTCCTCTAAATTTACACTATGGTCCAAGCCTAGTCTGAGTTTTATATTCAATTTTAGATATTGATTATATTCCACGTTATTGCTCAGTATGCCTGACTTATCACACATTTTAATCCTGATATGGGGCTGCAGCGTTCACTCCTGACCATTGCTTGGAAGCCAATGTTTTAGTTTATGGTTGCTGGCTATGGTAGTTCATGGGGGGGCTGTAAAGACTTCCATGACATTTATGGATGAGACTGCCCCATAACCCTCACTAAAATCCAATTGGACTTCTTTGTGTGTGGGTGCTCTATTTTCTGATTGTACTCCTCTTACAAACCATTTTACTCACTGTAGTACATACCATCATAGGTTAACATATGTGTATTAATCAAGCGATTTCCTATACTGTTCATCATATCCTGAACTGTCCTAGGTGCAGTCAGACTAAGAACCCAGTGCTCTCTGCTAAACCTTATATTGTGCACTTGGTTTTCCAAATACACGGTGTAAACATGTGTCTGCAGCAGGTAATTTCTTTACTCCACCCTGACATAAACACTGACACTTGTCGTGGAAACTTCCTGAAATAGACGAGGACTCAGACGTGGTTAAAAGAGTAATTGATTAAAAAGTATAAAAGCATGAGGGTCTCGTCTAGAACAAGAACTCTGAGGAGAGAGAGCAGTCCCATCTGCTTTATACCACGCCCAGGCGGAGTTATCACATGTTTACAGTACATTTGGGCACACTGAGAAACTGAGGGGGGAGAATGCACAGTAGACAGTTTTCATCTCGCGTGTATTCCTCCTAATATGTAGCTTTCCTGTTTTTAGCGGAAACAGCCGATGGGTCAGCAGAGGAATGACAGGCAGATAACATAGTGCTTTCTGTCTCTGCACATTCCTCTGATGCAGGTTACAATATACACACACATACACAAGTACATAATTACATAATGAATCACACTATTTATGGTCCTTCTGCTAATCAGAAGGACATGTAGTAAATCATAATGTTCTTTTGTAATCTTAAATGACATAAGCAAAATTGTGTCATTTCTCTTACACACTTTTAAACCTTTAATACCACTGAGATCCACTATCAGTCCTCCATATCTTGGACACCCACTTGCTTCTTTTTCACATTAAGGGCCCCAGACGAAGACAGCGTCTTTACTTCTGAAAGATGGTTAAGTGTGACATCCACAGAGTTGTAACTGCACTTATTGAGTGGGCCCCATTGTCTGTACTGTGGATCCATGCGTGATTCAGTGGGTGATCTCTCTCTCTCTCTCTCTCTTTCTCTCTCTCTCTCGTGGGTGTACTGCTCCTGCAGATAAGGCCAGGACGGCACACACTCATTAACAGAACAGTCTCCATCATTCAGTGCCTTCAGCCTCTCTTTCTTCTTTTCTCCCCCTCATCTCCGTTCCTGTGTTTCTAATGCATTGGTCCTACAGGAAGCCTTAAAACATCTAATTACTGTTCCTTAAGACCGGAAGAGGACTGCCCAAATGGGCCCAGTGCTCTTTTTAAAAGGCTGAATCAGTTGAATTCACAGTGTGGGTGGAAAGTTGTTGTTGAATTCATTTGTAAATGTGATTTGTAAAATCAGATAGCAATGGAGATGAGTTAATTGAGTTAATTAAATAAGCCCAAGACTTCTTATCTGGTTAAAATGTTTTAACTAATTATCTTATGAGATGTCTCCAGTGTGTGTGGCATAGAGCAGATGGCGCTATGGGGCAGATGTTGGTGCATGTCCAAAATCTGTCTAGTTCACTCTGCCTAGTTGCTAAAGAACACAAGTGCACTTTTTTGCCTTGTAAGAGAAAAATGTGGTCTGCCCTCAAATGCCTTTCTCTTCCTGACTTTAATTGCTGGTCTTTAAAACCTTTCTGTTGTTACTGCAAAACCGCCTCCCACAGTTCACCAAACATCGATGTCCATGATTACAAACACTGTTTTCCTGTCGATCGGCCCCATGCGTGAGTGAGCCTGCATGTCTAAAGCTTCTCAAGCTTTAGAAAGGTCTCTCTCTCTCTCTCTCTCTCTCTCTCTCTCTCTCTCTCTCTCTCTCTCTTTCTCTTTCTTTCTTTCTTTCTTTCTTTCTTTCTTTCCTCTCTCTCGTCTCGTTCAGTCATTTTCTGCCTAAAGAACTCTCCCCGAAAGATGCAACCCTACCTCAAAGAATATTACCGCAAAGCATATTACCACAAGCCCAGTTTACAACAAAGCCTATTACTTCCCTCACTGCAAGTCTGACACACCTGAGTGCCCTTCTGCATTGAAAACCTTTCTTTGTGATTATAATGTGTTAGGTGTACTTTTAGTGTGTGTGTGTGTGTGTGTGTGTGTGTGTGTGTGTGTGTGTGTGTCACCTAAAGGTTGAAGGAAATGATGCTGGATGTAATTTACGACCGTGCGTTTCAAAATAAAGTCCGAGACAAAGTCAAAAGCTGAACGCCATCACAAAATTCAGCATAAGCTCTAGTTTAGTTAACTTTAGCAAATAGGTTCATTGCCAGGTTACGAAAGTAAAATAGCACACATGCATTCACTCTCTCTATGCTTGTTATGACACTAATACTGAGAAAGATCATTTTCTATAACCTGTAAAAAGGAGGCAAGTGAGAAGTGAACTCCTTCCCTCTCTCAGTGGAGATTATTTACTGTCATGTTTTCCATCAGACAAGGATCTATAATTGAAATGACAAAGAAGATGCATCGCTACGCAGTTGTTAGTGTTTGAAGCCATGAATTTCCGTCTCAGAACTGACACCCGCTTCCCTAGGGGTGTCAATGGGGAAAGGCTTACTCAGCCAGGGGAAGAGCGTCCCACGCTGGTGAGGTGCACAATGCCACACGTTATCGACCTGATCGACCTTTCACCGTGCTGTATGACTCTGACCTCAAGTTCTGTTTATCACATATTTACAAATACGCACACACGCACACAAACACACACTCCCTCGTGCGTTCTCAGGCACAGTCTGCTGTTTAGCGTCCCATTTTCTGTTTTCAATGGCTTATTGTAGTGAGAGAACGAGCACAGGCTAATTAATCAAGTCTTGTAGAGAAGTTCATTCAAGCACACCACCCGATAGAAGCTGTTGCGTATTGAACGGCGTGTTATCAGCTGCTTAGCAGGACAATATGTTAAGCACTTTACTATCTACTCCTCAGTGTGTTCCTTGGTGATTTTGGATCCACCTAAAAAAATATTTTTACAGTTGGGTGAATGTTTATCTCTATTGACTTCATACCCACATTTGGGTTGCGTTCCGTTGCTTAGTCTGCAATAAAAACAAATATACCATCATTCTCCATTTATTATAAATGGTTCAAAGGATGTTGTGGGTAAGGTGGCATATTTACAAATCTGGTTTTTAAAGGGTACTGGGATCAGTAGAGCACAGAGACGTTCAGTGATGAATTAAAGAAGACTTTCACCCAGAATGTATGTGTGGCTAACACTGAAAGGTAGTGGAGACCATCTTACCCTACTGCCTTTTCTTGATCATAACCAACAGTAGCATTTCTGGATTCATTATAAGAGTAATACTTAAATGTCATATTTCTTTAAATCATTATATTTAATCATTTTAATGTGTTTGGCACAACTGATCTCTGAGCTGTTTACGGGTTTGTGAAGTTTGGTGAAAT
Organism: Brachyhypopomus gauderio; assembly: GCF_052324685.1. NCBI lineage: Eukaryota > Metazoa > Chordata > Actinopteri > Gymnotiformes > Hypopomidae > Brachyhypopomus > Brachyhypopomus gauderio. The sequence continues at coordinate 6,754,572 of NC_135219.1, forward strand.
GGTGGTGGTTTTTTGAGAGAACCAGTGCTGTGTTTTCCTACCATTTAATAAAGGCGCACAGCGATCTCCTGGCAGCTCCCACAACTATACCAGTGCTCAGTGCTCATTTGGAGGTGCTGCCCAGCGCCGTCGCTGGTTTGTAGTTCACACTTGTGCCACAGGGATGATTGTTCACGACTTGTTCTGGCTGGAGCATCTTCACGCTGCCTCGGTTTCCACGCACTAGTATCTTCTAGGCTCCCTGCAGTTTGAATCGTGGCTAGGTTTTGTGTGATTACATGGTATGAGGGTGTTAACTGGAGTCTGATTGTTTGTGCATGGCATTTGTTGTTATCAACTTGATTGGGGCCTTATTCTCACCCTCTTGCTTTAATTGTCTTTCAAGATGAATGGGTACTCATGTATTGAAATATAATCTTCTTATCAAGAACTGTGCAGAGTTGATAAACACTATTGATGTGTTCCCCAATAGGCAAAGCCAGCCAAGCACCGCTGATATACCGGGTAAGTCAATAACCCTTCTACCAGAGAGAATTTTATCTTCACATCTGAAATGCCGGCATTTGCTTTACTTTGTAGTATTTCATCTTTATGCCCTTGAATGCGTTTATAATTATGCACAATTCACTCTTGTAAAAAGCAATGCAACATGGGGATCTTTCCAGATCTATTCTGTAGAATTCTGCCTCTGTATGTTTAATTTAATCTTAAATATAAGACCACCATAGTCAAAACAGTGGTTTTGTCAACATTTGTTGATCATTAGATTATATGCAAAAACAACTTGGTGACAGTGATCATGCATTCTTCATAAAACGCATACCTTATGTATTGATATATCAGGGAGTTGCAAGGCAATTGTATAGTTTTGTGTAAATTTGTCAAATTGACAAAAACAAATCACTTTGACATTTTGGTTGGAAATACCAAAGCAGATGTTTGTTATTAGGTAGCAGTAAGCATAAACAAACTCCAACTTTAAGTGTAGATGTGAAAGTGAGTATGGAATGATGTGGAGACACCAGTTCCTTCAGCATCTCGGCCTCTCTGCACAGGTGAAGCGTATCATGACTCTGAAGGTGGGCTCCAGTCAGGCTGACCACCATGGCAGGTGCGGCCAGAGCTTCGCCCTCGACTGGCTCCCTGTCAAGCCACACAATGTCCTGGCAGCTGGCTTCTATGACGGTGATTGTTTTCCTTGTGGATTTCCCAATTTAGGTGTTTAACATGGGGGCTGTAAAATGTTTTAACAGGCAATGGACAGTCCATACAGCTTCATGAATTATAGCCATTAAAAAAGTCATAACAGTTTTGAAGGTTTCACTTCCACCAGTGTTTTTTACTGCAATAAAAAACATTATATCTTGCCTGAGTACACTTCAATTACCAAGATGTGTGTGCCAAAAGTATTCACTCACTCATCCAAATTATTGGAATCAGGTGTTGCAATTGCTTCCATGGCCTCATGTGTATACAATTCAGCACCTAAGCATGCAAACATTTGTGAAAGAATGGGTCGCTCTCAGGAGCTCAGTGAATTCCACTGTTGAACTGTGATAGGATGCCACCTGTGCAACAAATCCAGTCGTGAAATGTTCTCACTCCTAAATATTCCACAGTCAACTGTCAGCTGTATTATAAGAAAATGGAAGAGTTTGGGAATGACAGCAACTCCACCACGAAGTGGTAGGCCACGTAAAGCGATGGAGCGGGTCAACGGATGCTGAAGTGCATAGTGTGAAGAGGTCGCCAACTTTCTGCAGAGTCAATCACTACAGACATCCAAACTTCATGTGGCCTTCAGATTAGCTCAAGAACAGTGTGCAGAGAGCTTCATGGAATGGGTTTCCATGGTCGTGCATCTGCATCCAAGCCATACATCACCAAGTGCAATGCAAAGCGTCGTGCATTGTGCCAAGTGTAAAGTTAGGGGTTGTTTTTCAGGAGCTGTGCTTGGCCCCTTAGTTCCAGTGAAACTAACTCTAAATGTTTCAGCATACCAAAACATTTTGAACAATTCTATGATCCCAACTGTGTGGGAACAGTTTGAAGCTGGCTCCTTCCTCTTCCAACATGACTATGCACCAGTGCACAAATTAAGGTCCATAAACACATGGATGGCAGAGTCTGGTGTGGATGAACTTGACTGGCCTGCACAGAGTCCTGACCTCAACCCGATAGAACACCTTTGGGATGAATTAGAGCGGAGACTGAGAGCCAGGCCTTCTCGTCCAACATCAGTATCTGACCTCACAAATGCGCTTCTGATTTGTATCTGATCTGATTTGTATATTCTGTATATTCATCTTTCCAGGTATGGTGGCTTTGTGGGATCTGGGCACCAAGTCGCCCTTACAGAGAGTCAGGGCTCCAGACAGATCCATCTGTCTCTATCCATACCACTGTTTCCCTGCTCATGACAACAACATTCGCAGCCTCAGCTGGTGCAAAGCATCAAGGTTTGAGTTTGATTGTTTTACGTGCGCTCCTGGAACGCCTTGTAGTGTTAAGTTAGGCTTAGTATTGGTCTGTTTTACTGATCAAGACACCATAAATGTTTAGTAACCTTGGTAAATTGGTAGGAATACATTTTCATAGCTGAAGTATTTTTAAAAACTATTAACTCATGATGATGTGATGCCATTCTAAATAAGGGCATTACACTATTTTTGTGTTTAAACACCAGCCCCCTTTATTAAGTATTCATTATCAACCCAATAGTGTTAATCAGATTGTCTCTTCAAAGTTGTTGACTTTGGTCAAACTCTCGTCTCTATGTGACTCTGACAAACTCACATAGAGAAGAAGTGACCAGAGCTGATAGGATGACAGAACACCAGATATATTATATTCATTATGGTCAGTACTGGAGGGCTACAAGGTTTTCACATGTTAACTGGTCATCTTAATTTCATTTACCATTTCCAGTCATTTATTGTGTATGAATCTCTCACATTAGTTAGTGATGGTGTTCAATGTGCACCCATTGCATTCTTCCTAAAAGGAATTACATCTCGGTGCATCACATTATCATTCAGTTCACGCAGTCATGTTCCATCATCAGCTCATTCTATAGCAGAGCGTGTCTTTAGATGGCTGTGACCTTACTCTGGAGAGAGAGTATCTCTCAGACCTTCTAACTCCACTCAGCAGAGCAAGAAAGGCTCATTTGGAAAATGACATCCCAGCCGCTGCAGGGAACACTGGCACTCTCTCATGCATGGCACCCTATTGGGTCTCTTGTGCCAATGTCACTAGAATCTTAGTTCTTGTCTGGAATGCTAACGGACTTTCTCTTGGTATCTGTAAAGACCTATGGACATATCTACATGCACGTATGAATACACATGCATGCACACACACACACACAGACGCATACATACATATATAAAGATTGTGTTTGTCAGGCTGTGGGATGAGGATGAAGATGTCAAGGGTGCAATGGGGGTAAAATGGTAGGTGGGGAAGGAGTCGAGCAGCCTTTCCCCTTGATACCCTCCTAGCCCACAGATGCACCTAAAAGAACAGAGAGGGCTTTGCTGTGACCCCCAGGACCACCCACACCTGTCGCTGCACTCAGCAGCACGCAGCTGTAACCACAGCATCTCTGCCGTGAAGTCAGGTTAAGATGCCAGCAGCCACAGTCCTGTCTGATCCGTCATTGTGCATGACCACAAGAAGCCTTGTAGCCAAAGAAACCACAGTCAAAAAGGAGTACTGATACATGGCTGTATGACTGAGAAAACAGTCTGTATGCTTGTTCATAGCTATGATACTCATTCATTTAGAGTGATGAGATTGATGTCATTAATTGTGAATGTAAAAATATAGCTACCATAAAGTCAAAGTCAAATTTATTTATGTAGCGCTTTTTACAACACAAAGCAGCTTTACAAGCACACAGGTCCAGATCCCTAATGAGCAAGCTAGGGCAACAATGGCAAGGAAAAACTCCCTATGATGGCAGGGATTAAGAAGAAACCTTGGGAGGACCAAGACTAAAAAGGGAACCCATCCTGCATTGGGAGGCCCACTAGCAGAAGTCCATATTTATAGTTCTATAGCTATAGTTCTATAAAGTAATCTCTCTCCTAAGACATACTTGTTAAATCTTTAGTTTTTGAAAAGAATTATTTGGACTTCACTTCTGTGTGTTTTATGACTGAAATTGTTAAGGGTTTGCATATTTTGTTATGTCAGGAAATCATACTATTAAGAATATCTATCTAGTACTGGGTAGAATCCCCTTTTGCATTTGGAACAGCTTGAATTCATCACAGCAAGTTAGAAACATGTCTTCTGATTCTGATTCTCAGAAACATGTCTTAGTTGTCTTGGTCCATGTTGTGTTAATACGATCTGTGACACTTTTAGCTGAACGTTCATGATTTGAACCCCAGGTTCCGGTCTTACTTGGCCTTTGCCAGCCTTGTCCTGTTAATATGATCAGATGACTAGTGACCCTTAACCCTGCTGGACTTTTCTTTTTGCGAAAGGGGGCACAGTCATCACATATGGTCACATTATCAGCATAAACACAGTATATATAAAGTTATGCCTTGGATAATGTGTATTTGGCCGTAAAGGCACCTACTGTGTGCTAAGAAAATTGGACACATGACACCACCTTCATCTTGTACAATTCCACCTATGCTTTCATGCTCTTTATGTAAAATGTCGCATTCAATTCAAGATCCCTCCCTGCGGTCTGCATGTATACACACTTAAGTACTACCAGTACGTTTTCTCTAATGACCTTGACCTCTAGGTTTGTGAATAGTGTGTATTCAGAGCTGACTGCCCCTCCACTGCCCTCCTCCCAGTCTTGTATTTATGGGATGCGTTCTGCGGCCACCGGGCCGTAGAGAGTGCATGTCTAATGAACTCATCGGTCACAGCGCTAGTAAAGGGAAACCTCAGCTTCCACAGCTGTGAATCTGAGGGGTAACAGAGCGGAGAAAACTAATTAAGAGAGCCGGCCATTATGGTTATGTCCCTCCGAGTTGTAGAGCTTTGTTGTATACATGCAGACATAAAATCAAACCCGATGGCCACAGCAGGCAAGGAGCACAAGACTAACTTAGCTCAAATTTAAATCTCAACCGTAGGGATTGTTTACCATCCTAATGGAATTTGGCACACTACTATATTGTGTTTTAGTGATAGAACACCATGTATTGACTGGATGGTTCAGGGTACAGAAGCACACTCTGGCCCCAAGCGTGGGAGTAGTATACATGTGTATCAGCAGACATGATCTGAAACACTTCTTTTGTCTGAAAACCTTCTTTTTTTGTTTATATGCACCACATTCTGGTTCACATTTTGATTGGTTATGAAGGTTCATGTCATAGCAATGATGAGTTACTGAACAGTCCTCAGGAAGATAACTTGCTTGAATCAACGCTACTGGCTCTTAGCAACTTGTCTCAAAATGATGACAAAAAATATTGAAAGTATTGAACGTGTAATCAGTGGAACAGAATTTTATGGAAACAGGATTAAATGCATTTCTTTTCATATCTCTTAAATGCTGCTTACAATTACATGCAGCTTGCATTTTATAATTTTTTATTCATCTCATTAATTTTGACACTTAAAATCTTTTTCATTTAACTTCTTTGAGGCAGTCATTTCTTGTTCATTGTTTTCACATTATAGAAAAGCAACAGTATGTATAACAAACTACTTACAGTTACTGCAGTATGTATTTATTTAGTTATTATTTAGAAAGAGGTCAAAGTATAATACAAGGTAATGCTTCCACTGAGTAGCTGCAGCATTAGTTAACTATAGAACTTGTTTCTGCCTGTTTTATTTTCCTCGGTAGTGAGCTGCTGGTGACTGTAGGGGATGATCGCAAAGTGAATTTCTGGGACCTGTCGAAGACCCACACCCCCCTGAAGGCAATGAAGCGCTTCCTGCCCACAGAGGTGTCCTGGCCCCTCCTATGGTCAGGTGTTTTTCTAGCCCAGGAGTGCTGCTATACCTCGTAGGTATTCTCCACCCTTTAACTTTTGGGGCAGCAAATGGCCTGTTGTGTTTTGGTATGATCTGGAGAGTAAGCCAGTGTGTCCTTCTTGTAGGCTTGGACAACAAGGACTTCATTATCTCGACTCAGGTTACTTTGGTCAAAAGCCTTTCTTTGTATGTACAAGGAAAGCTACTGTATGGGTAAGATAAGCTTTATGCTCTGTACTTCGCTGAATACAGTGCCTTGCAAACATCTTGATTTATGTTGATCATACTGGGTGGCACTGGGTAGATGCAACATGAGATGTACACAAATGTGAGTTCCATGGTTACAACTTCAACATTTCTCTCATTCTTAGAGCTTGTCTGTATCTGACTGGTTGAACTCCAGTGTAATTGGGGACAATATAGGAGATCTCGTTTGCTCGCTGCTGTGTGACCCAAACCGCAACTATGGTAACGCCAAGAGACATCGATTTGTAAGTTCTTGTCACAACTTGTTTCTATTGAACTGGTTTTGATCTCCTGGTACTTTGCCACATGCTTTATCAGAGCGTGAAATGCCAAATGAGCTTTGAGCTTTTCTTGAAGTGTTTGTGTAAGGGCAGAAGTCATTTTCAGAATGGAAGTGAAAAGTAGCAGAGGTCCTTCTCTTATCTCCTGACGTTCTGGTTTATGTACTTACACTAACCATTTTTTATAATGAAAGCTACAGTAGATTGCTTATAGAACAGGTTTGTTCGGTTCTGTGTGATTAATTAAGGGCTAAACCCTTTTTCAGGACTCCTGCATGACTACTATGGTGACAGATAATTGACAACTATTGTTATATAGTGCTATATAAATACATTTTGATTTGATTTGATTTATGATGACAGGTAATGGATTTCAAGAGTAACCATAACATGAACAAAATAAAGTGCTAATGCAGTAATGCATTACAGTATTTATATGACTCATGGCCAAGAGTTAAAAACTAAAGAAAAGTCTAGAACATCGCAAAGTATATACCACACATGGCAGTCAATCTTTCCCATACCATGACTTTGGTTGCCTTTACTGCTCAGTAAAGCAGATAGATGTGAGTTGGTAAAGCAGCCTTGTGTTGTGTTGCCGTTGCAGCCGGTGTACAGCACGGAGATGGTCCCGTTTGAGCGCGCTCAGGGACAGGGGCTGGCTGGGGGGCAGACGGACCAGCCAACTGGACCCCAGCTAGAGCCCCAGAGCTACAGAGGGGCTGTGAGAAAATACTACCTCCATTTCAACGACATGGACCTTGTGAGTGGCTGCTCGGTCTGCACACTGGTTTGAACTCCTGATCTCCTGGACCTCTCTCTGAGCGCTTTAAATTTAGTAGAGCTTGAAATGCCGTTTGAGCTTTGAGATGTTAGCTTCTAACTGAAGTGTTTGTGTAAGAGTGGGGTACGCTTTCGTGTGTTTGTCAAGCCTCAAACACACACTGTGAGCTGCAGTTCACATTCTGTTTTACTGTGTGTGTGTGTGTGTGTGTGTGTGTGTGTGTGTGTGTGTGTGTGTGTGTGTGTGTGTGTGTGTGTGTGTGTGTGTGTGTGTGTGTGTGTGTGTGTGTGTGTGTGTGTGTGTGTGTGAGTTATGGTGTGAAACCGATTCATAAGGCCAGCTTTATTTCTGCTTTGTGTTCCCTGCTGTTCACTGGTGCATATCCCATTACAATCTCAGAACAGGCTAAGAAAAGGGCTTTTGTTTGCGAGATCTTGTTCAAACACACCTGGATGACCAGTGGACCAAGGTGTTCACAGAAGCCCACAATGTACATTGTGCCTGTTACCAGCATGGCTCTCTCTTTCTCCCCCGGCCCCTCCCTTTCTCCTCTCCTTACCTTCCTCACACCGTGTAACAGTCCTCTTGCTCTGTCTCCAGACCTATGTGCGAACTGCACGCAGCATTAATTTAAGAATGCCCCTCACACGGGTGCCCCTCCCCCCCTGTAGCCGAGCCCCATCTGTTGTGTCCTGTCATACGCATCGCCCCCCACCCTCGACTGTGCCTGCATGGCCCACTGCACATGTCCATTACTTAAACACACGCTCACACGTGCGTGCACACACTGCCGAGCACACACACACACTTCCACAGAGCCACTGACATTAGTAGACTGCCAGGGCTGTTTGATTTGAGCTAATTGATTTCTCCTTGGTCAGTCCCTAACGAACAGATCTTGTTCTTTTCTGTCTCTTTCTCTCCCTCTCTCATAAACACACATACAGACACACACACAAACATGACTTCAGTTAACTAAAGAGTTCTCAAAGTGACCGGTTCAGCTCCACACACCCCATGTACAATAAAATTACCTGAAAAGCAATCCATTGTGAATGTGATCCAAACTGTACAATGTTAGACAGAACTTTCAATCAGTGAAATCTAGAATGTTTTTAAAGCGTTCTCCATGCCGTGTGGTCTGCTGTGTTTATGATTCCAAATGCATATGCAGTGACACATACTCATCTCTTTCCCACACAGAGGTCTTTTTCAAAGTACCAGGATAAGCCCATAGTGAAGAAGCTACATGCCTCTGAGACCAAAGGCATCCTGTTTGTGGATCAGGTGCCACTCAATGCTCTCTACAAGGTAGGCACATCGGGGGGGATTTCGCCTCATTCAGCCACGGTTCAGGCCTGTGTTGTCTGAACATGTAGGTGCTTTTAAAGGTGCAATAAGTAATATTCCTTAAACTTACCGAAAAAAAAAAAATTTCCAATCAAGTGTTAATTATGAAGAAACTTGGGATATGGAGGATCCGAGGATACTTTTGACCTTATTCTGATTGTCATTTATCCTGAATTTATATACAAAGAGTGCCCTAAAAATGGACTCAATAAAATGTAATATGCCGCTGTAAAATGCCGCTGACCTGTGGGACTAATGGGATTTCAGACAACTGTTCAAAAACATGTTTGTTGAATGAAGTGGACGTCTATTTTCCAGTCTGTAATTCAGGACCATTGATTCAATAAACATTAATCTGTGTGAATGGGAGTAATAGCGTCTGCCACTTCCAGACAGCTTGTGAATCTCCCAACGTAATACAAAAACTCTAAAATCAGTTCAGGAAAGCAGGCAGTGTTAAACAGAGTTTGCATTGTTACTGTGCAGTGTGAAGTCAGCTGGGAAGTCAGTGTTGTGTGTGTCTATCCCCCCCCCCCCCCCCCCCCCCCATGCCACAGGTGCGCTTCAATCCCAACATGGTGGCGCATGGCTGGGTGCTGTCGGCCGGCCAGTCGGGCCTGGTGCGTGTGCACTGTGTGCGGGGCCTGAGTGGAGCCGTCATGCATAAACTCGTCCAGGAGAGCCAGGCCCACTTCAGCGCCATGTTCCACTCTCAGGAAACCAGTGAGGACACCGAGGCTGTGCGGCACTGCACCGCCGACACGGTGCAGGTGTGATGGCGCTCACGCCACACCTTACACCCTCAGAATGCAGAGGTCCACACGAGTGGTGAGGCATACCCGCCCACCACATCCTCCATTATCTCTCTTCCGTGTTAGTGCCCATCTGTTTTTTAAATTAATGTCCTAACTTATTTCGAGAACTGTAAAAATCATGATATTTTGATAAGGCTGAGGCAGATTTTAATACTTTGTATATGTTGATTTTATTGGTGTCTGTATTGTACAGGTGTACAGAGAATGAGTGTCATTGAATGAAGGGAACTTTGCAACTGCTTTATTTTCTAAATCCATAACTTTGTAAATTTTGCTGTGTTGCTTCACATTTGGGCAGTCTTTCTTTATAATGAAGTCTCGTTTTTTATTTTAGTTTTTTTATTTTGTCATTGTTCAAGGTAATAATTGACTGTGATCAGGAGTGTAACATTTTCAGTGTTTTTGCACACACCCACCCAAGCTAGATCTTCCCTGTAAGCATTTTAATAATTCAGCCCATTTTGACTTAATAAATAAATGCACAGAAATATTGACACAAGCGTTCTTCTTTCTCCAAGTCCAAATCATTTATCTTAATGATGGACACAGACTTTTATCAAGGGGTTTATATAGTATATCACAAATAACTATGAGTGTCAGGTGATGCACCTGGACGTTTGCCTCGTTTTTCGTGCCCTCAGTTACATCCCAGCAGGTGTAATTAGCTCCCAGTCATGGAAACCTGGACATGTGCCAGACACATCCATAGTGTAGCAGTCTATCTGGTCCTATTAGTAAGCAGATTCATTATGATACTGGGAGGTTCCTTTGTTGAATTTTAGTATTAAGAAGTTGGTCACAAATTAAAATAGGCTTTCCTTTCAAGAGAGATATTTCAGACATTTACACCACATCAAACACTTCACTTGCATTTGTTGTGGATTTAGTATTGGTCAGATAGCAGATGGAAATGAGCTTGTTCGCTAACAGTTGAGAAGTGTCTCTTCTTTTGAGAGTAATGTAATTTTACACGGTCCTGGGACAAAATAATGTTTTCATGAATGATAATGACCAGTTCACCTGTTTTTATTGCAGGTTACAAAAAACTCAATGTAATAAATGTCCAATAGACTAGTGATTTCATGTTATTACATATTGTACAACCATAAAACATTTATACAGTGGATTAAATACTGTGGACAACTTTGTTTATACAGTAAGCAAATTTATATACACTTTCACAAAGTCTTGGCACACAAAATAATTATATAGAAAATGTACAATTATCACAGTACACTGAATTCTTGCACAGAAATACAACACATCAGAAGCATGAGTGATGATTGTACATCCCTGGAGCTGCTGCTACAGTAAAGCCCCCTGTACTGAGTTCACTGCCATTTTTCCATTCATTTGAGCAGAATTACAATATCATTTACACTCTGAAACTACATTAGCAACTTAAAGATATTCCACATCCACAAGTATTGTGCCAATCAATATTGTTGTTGAATTAAGATGACAGGTTTTCCCCCTGGCCCTCTGTTTTGGTGGAAGTGCACATTGACTGCAAGTATACTGATCTAGTTTGGTTTCATTTAAACGTTTTTAATGGAAAATAACTGATTTAGCTTTCCAATACTGCAATTATATTACTGAAACTTAGGAAAACTTCAGTCAGCATCTGCATACAATAACAGACGTCCTGCTCTGCACTTTAGCTCATATCCTCATGTACACCTACCGACACATATTATCAAAAATATACTAACTTATGTGTTGGTCCATCCATCATTGTTTATTCATCATGGCTTCATTGTTTCAAATATATACATTTAAAATATATGCATTTTATCAAAATGACAAAATATAGACTTTAATGATGGCATTTCAAAGGACAGTGAGGTCCTTACTTTGATAAAGATGATTGGCAGTCTTTTTAGGCATGACAGAAAAGCGCTCACAAAGCACCCATGCACGTCGCCTCGCTAACCAAGTGAATGTGGATACTCCTCTTGCAGTTTTACAGTGCAGACCACAACAACATTTCATCAAAACATCAAAAGCAGGCCGTGAACACAGCGGTTACATGGTGACCATCTGCGACGTCAGTCAGAGATGGTAGTTATTGTGCGTTCTCCATTTGCATAAAGTTGAAGCTGGTGAATGACGGTGATACACATTAAAAATGCAAATATTTTCAGCTGAGCAAAGAGTATTGACTTAATTTTACTGAAACTCCTGCGTTGTATTTTTTTTAGGATCTCCCTAACATGATTTTAGGACCATCTCATGCAACTTGACATCACACCTTGAATCTGCACTCATTGGCCACTTTATTAGGTCTGCTATCTGCTATCTTATGCATTTTAGTGTGTTTAGCTGTAGCCCAGCCCCAGCTCACTACAGAACTTGCCCCATTCATCACCAACCACAGGACTACTGCTTAAAGGATTAATTGCATGGCACATGCTTTTCAACACAGCAGTGGCAATAATACGAACAGGTGTTGCACTGGTATGAGTGTAGTAGTCAGAGCAGTGAAGCTGGACTTACTCCACACGTCAGTGTTACTGCTGGGTTGACAGTGGTCTGTCTCCCACAAAGTCACCAGCGCTCCTGTGGCCAGAAACTGACTGCTGATGCATAGATGGAGGACAACTGTTCATTGCAATAAATGGCCTATAGCCTCTTATCGTACACCTACAAGATGTTTATAATACATTTGTGTTCCTAAGACAGTTTGTAGTGATGTTGCATTATTTATTAATAACAAAAGATCTTATTTGTCTTCATATGCAAAAAAAATACTAGTGTTGCTAAAAAGGTTGTTGTTTATTCAACAGTAAGTAAGAAATGTTACAATTGCTGGACCAGTTAGAATGGTCTCACTTATGTTTACTGGGTTCTCTCTGTTATTAGCAACACTGGCCTTTTTGGTGCGACCCATAAGGAGTATTAATAAGGAGTATTATTAATGAGTATTAAAGGGCCGTGGTAGCACTGGGCCACCCATTGGAATGTTACAACTACTGGACATTGTGGCAGTGTAGTGGCAAAGAGAATCAAAACATCTTGTGCAGTAGGTGTGACCATATTAGCCTCCATATGTCAGTATTAGCATGAATTTGTCTATGCCCCATAGGTTGATAGTGCAGATTGATAATTCCACTGGGCTAGATTAGGAGGGAAGCTTCAGAAACAACCACTGCGTACTGCACCAAGCGAGAAAGCTTTGTGACTGATGACCAATGTAACACACATTCCTAAGATTTCATCACTTGCAGTTATCTCTATCTCATTCCATTGGTCTTCTTGGCTCAGATAACAATTCTTAAGACTAAAACTAAAATAAAATAATGGGGATTTTTTTTAACAAGCCAGCTACATGGAGATAATTGAGGGTACTTGTATTAATCAACTTCAAATAGTGTCTTTTTTAAAGGTAATGTACCATCTCACACTAAGGCAATATAGAGATCTTGGACTAATTCTGTATTCATATCAGTTTGGTTTAAGCTTGACAATGAAATGCAGATTTTCTCACTGACAGGCTGAACAGACCTGGTACAGGGAGAGGTCAGTTAAGTAGACCCAGCCTTAATTGTTTTCACTGTAGTCACATCGATACCCATCTTTTACCCTCCGATCCCACAGGCAGGCAATTACAGTACACTTCTTCTATAATGTGTGTCAGTGAAGCGAATTCTGGCAAGTCACAACTGAATTACAATACCAGCAAAGCCTTAAGCAAGTTACGTTTCACTCAGTTTCTGTTTAGCAGTGTGTGAGGCAAACAACTTCTAACGCAATGTGGTTTCTCACACATTTTAAATAGTGTTTGACTAAATGGTGCATCACTAATGCATTTGCACAGTTTTTCCATATCTGGCTGGACTCCCAGAAGAGCATTTAGAAATATGAACATATATTTTGGACAGGCGGCTTCCAGGACAACCTTCTGCACTGGGTTTGCATGGTAACGTTAGTCCATAGGGTCCTGACACAGGGTACAGTAGGCCATATCTTCACAGTAGGGCTCTACCTGGATGGTGGTGCTGTAAAAGCCAAACTTGGTCTGCAGGAGCTCTGTGGCTTCTTGTAGTACATTATGAGGATCTGCATTTTCATCTGAGATGGACAGAAACACATTTTTACTCATAAACAGTAAAATGAAGTGAATGAAATTATGAATACTAAGTGATGTCAGTGAAGTGATAGATGTACTAGGGAAATTGTTAGCACTTGAATCATTACTGTTAGCATCAGTTGGCCACATTGTTAGTATTACCTATTGGATTTTAATATTTTAGCTATTTTAAATCTCCCATATACTGTAGTTGAAGTACATGCAATAAAACAAATCTGTGGAAGTGAATTGTCTCACCAACTGCCACGTGGACAGAAAGCAGGGTCTGGCCAATGGTTAGGGCCCATAAATGCAGACTATGCATGGCCTTCACAGCCTTCAGGGACAGCAACACCTCCTTCACCGAGTTGAATTCAATTCCTTTGGGTGCCCCTGAAGACAAATCACATGATGACAAGACTAGAAAAAAGAAGTAAACATGCAGAATAAAATATTTCCGAGAGAGGAATTTCCATTTCATTCTGCTTCTCCATAACAACCTTCCATTCTGTCATGCATTCTGCACTTTACTATAATTTAAGAATCTGGTATCACTCTGGTCCTTTCATCAAACAGTCTGCCACTGGCACAGGTCCGATTCTGAGATGAATGCATTTGATTTACCTTCCATGAGGATGCGGAACACATCAGCCAGGATGGTGATCGTGGTCCCCAGGACAAACACAGAGAAGAGGAACGTGCATATGGGGTCAGCCACTTTGTATTCAGGCTGGAAGAACAGAAGACACCAGAGGCTATGTGGAGAATGCAGGCACATCACATTCTATACACTCTGTCATGCTGCATCAGACCATAAACGGGTGAGAAATAGTCCTTTCGTGTAAAAGGCTCTTAGAAACACATGAAAACACTTTTTGCTGCTTCTATAGAAGGACAAAAGTGTATTATATATAAATTTAGTTTTACTCTGTGATGGACATTTATATTTGCATAATTAAAGCAGATTACTCTACAGTAAATTGTGAAAATATATATTCCTAAAATTACCCGAAAATAGATTATGATGGCTGCCACCATCACTCCAAAGCTCTGTAAGAGGTCACCCAAAACATGGATGAATGCTGCCCTGACACTGGTGTTTCCATGGTTACCCAGGAGGCTGTGGGAGTGGCCATGGCCTACGGGACTCATCCCGTTTTCATCGATCTTGTGATAGCCTGAGCCATGACCATGGAGGGTAGTGGAGTGGTGAAGGATGTATGCCATTCTACAAAACAATCAGAACCAATCAGAACCACCAAGTGCAATTACAACCACCAATCACAGAACCCATCAGCATTCCCTCTAGGTAAACATTTGAGCTCTTCACAGTTACTCGCTACCCTTCGAACTCTCATTCAGATAGACTCATGCAAATACAGTCTTTTCTACTCACATGATGTTGACCACAACAGCACAGCCTGAGGTGAGGAGCATCACACGACCCTCGATCTCATAATCATTCTTTACGATCCTCTCAATGGCAAGGTACACCAACACCCCAGTAACTATCCAGATGGACATTACGGATATCAATGCTCCCAAAATTTCTGTGAATACAACACAATAACATAAAATGTGCTCACAGCATTTATACATTGAATGATCTTTACAAACGAATGCAGTTATGTAGATGGGCACAACAGGAACCTCGGAGACTTGGGTGAGATTCACACTGATTGCTGGAGCAGACCTTAGTGTTACCTAAGTGTCACTTTACTGTTACTAGTGTCATCTTGTTCATTCAGAGAGATGTCAAGAATGGTTATCAAGACATTCACCTGATCTGTGCCAACCGAAGTTCATGATCTTTGTGGGAGGTCTGGAGGATATCCACAGAGAGAAGATGCTGACCATCATGCTGCCGAAGTCTGTGAGCAGATGAGCAGCATCTGTCATGATGGCCAGGCTGTGGGCAAGGTAGCCGCCTGCAGGACATACAGATAAAGCCAAACCATACACTACAATATATTGACACATGGAATATGTTTTATAACTACTAATTAAGTACATATGTTTATATGTTAATAAATGAAGTACATATGTTTATATACATCAAGAATTAAACATTTAACCCTGTTTAAAAATTTAACTTTAACAATGGTTTACAATAAACAAAATGGCTTACAACATGGTAGTGTAGATTTTTTGCAGCAGTGATATTAATATGGCATAGTAGTTTCACTACACTATGTGTAACGCGGGGTGTACAGACCGGTACACACGCGTAAGAAAACGAAGGGAGAATAGAACCCAAATGCCGTTAGGAACAAATAGGGAGAAGTGCTTATCACATAGACACGCGCGAACAAACAGAAAACACAACAGAATACCACTCCGCATACACTCAGAAGTAAAACGAAACTCACCAGGACGCGGAAAACTCAACGCGTAGAAATGCAATACTAAAACCGTGAAGACACGGTAGGAAAATAAAGGTAACTGAAAGAACGCGGAAAAAGTCAACGCGTAAAACGAACTAAGGAACCCAGGGGAAGTGGCTGGCCAGAGGCGTACGCCGCAACAAAACAAAAACCCTTCCCAAAAACAAAAGAGTAACTGACAGGAAGAGATAATGTTGGTGGAAAACTTGAGATGGGCCAGACGTGGCGCAGGAGGTAGGAATAAGTAAAGGTAAAAGATAGAGACAAGAGAGGGCTAGAAAAAGCAAGAGTAAGGTGGCGAGACACCTTAGGAGCGAGACAAGAGAGAGAAGGCTGAGTACGAGACGGCATGAGACCAAAACGAATCAGCAATGATCTGTCTCCAAACGCTTCCTTATGAAGCCATGGCAACAGGTGAGACAGATCATTGCTGATTGCGCTGCTGGAGTCTAGGACTGGTTCGGGTGCCCCTAGCGGACGTGGACGGCACGGCATCCGAGCCAGCCCTGACACTATGGTACAGTAGATGCTCAATTTAATAGATGCATTGGCTGGCTATGGTTCTGGAGTCAATACAGCAATGTAAAATTATAAAATTCTAATTCATTTGATTTGTGTTGTCAAGATAGCCTTTTCCTTGATCAAAGCAGACTGTTTCCATTAAAAGACACAAGTCATATCTGAATAAATCGTTAAAGGCCAGTGAAATATAATGGGCTGCCACAACCACTCAGTTTGAGGCAACGTTTGAACTTCTGATTCCCTACTGGCCCTTTTTAAGAACCACTGTTCCTCCAGGTCACCTTTGGTCACCTTCATGTGCACTACAATACACTGTTCATTGTTCCATTGGCCATTGTTCATGACTTCTGTACAAGCCCTAAGCACCTTGCACTGCCTGTGGACTGGAGAGCCGGAGAGGCTGGAACAGTGAATGGAGACTTCTGGGTACATGAGGTCTAATTATGATTAATCTGGCAATGTAATCAGGTAATGTGTATGAGGAAGGGGGGAAAGAGGTATGAACTTCACAATGCTGAACTTCCATAGCATTTTCAGAGCTGCACAAAAGAATATGACCCATACAAATGTCTTTTTAGTGATGCACTACTCTAGTGATGCATCACTCTGCATAGCACAGCTGTTTAAAAGACATTTGAAAGTTTGTTGCAGTTGCCTGAGGACACAGGGGCCTGGACAATATGTCCTTATGTGACTAGACAACCGACGATATCTTCACACTTCCTGCCATAGTGAAGTCAAACACTCGACCATTCCAGCTGCTAGTATAATAACACTTGCATCTGGTGTCAAGGAACGGGCACTCGTGGGACGGAATAAACTACATCCTTGCTTTAGTGTATTACCATTGCGACTTTTACAATTTGCACTTTCTCAGCAGAGTCGCCTGGAGCCAACAGGCATCAGCAGATGCTAGTCCAGGGGACAGCAGCATTGCAGCTCTCTCAACCACTAATAAGTGCATGTCTTCTTCTCCAAAAGGAACAATGTGTATCTTTGTATAATTTTGAGGGCATTCTATAGCATTATTTGCTCAAGTGATCTAGCCCTGTCCTACTAAGTGGAGGTACTAATGCAGTGTCTTTCCACCATATAGCTTTCAAACAAAAATAGAGCATCTCTAAAAACTGTAATGTAGAAGATGTTACCAGCGAGGGTTTGCATGAGCATATAAGCAAATATGTTGGAAGCATCTATTTGTGATTTTCCCCAGCCCTTCTTTTTGAAGGTTTTGGCTCTTACCAATGACTTCTCCAATCATGAAGACCAGGCAGACTATGGAGGCAACATACAGCTTTTTCTTAGCTACAAGCTTTTCACGGTTCTCTTCAAACACTGCTTTATTTCCATGACAGTGGGCTGCAACAGGTCTCTTCAACTCAATGGCCCCAGTGGAGTCTCCATTCTCAAAAGGCAGACCGGGATAGCTGTCTTTAGAACCAGGAAATTCACTGCAGAAGAAGAGAATATATTAGAAGGCTCAGATTATTTTTTCAATTAAATTTGCTGCGTGAAAATGATCCCAGCCCTCACTGGTCTATGAAACATTTCATGTAACTCAGGCAGGAAATATAAAATAAAACTAAAAGCTTAGATCCCAATGTCAGTTGTTACATTTATCTAAAGTGTAATGCATCAGATGAGGTTATCACAACGCACCCAAAAGATCATGTCTGAATGATATTGTCCGTGAGAACACCATGGCCAGACTATTCTCATGTTCTGGGGGCTCGTATCTCAGTGGGAGTCAATCAGCTCGGGTGGTAGCTGTTGATTATGTTATTTGGACCCTTTATCTGCTGTGCCCGTGTTGATGGTACAGAAGCTTTGATGAGGCTAATGGCGTGGAAAAGTTCAATCATGGCTCAGCAGAGATAAGCGGTTCGCCAAACCCCTAGCTTGCAAACCCTCCTCACACACACACACACACACACACACACACACACACACCATCCCCCTGCCCTCATGGCCTGAAAGGAAGCAGTCAAGTGGAACATGCAGCGTCTGTTTAATCACCCTACTGGGAACGACACGCGTGATCCACTAGGTCTCCCTCCACTCACATACACCCACATCCAAACACACCCTTTCCCCCCACGCCTTTAATCTTGTGACCATACATGTGAATTCAGTACTTAGTTAACTGCAAGAGTGAATTTCATTCATCACCTCAATGCAAGCCTCAACTTTATTGTGAAAGCATTGTTGGAAGCACTCTGGTAAGCACGGACGTAATTTTGGGGGGGGGGGACGGGGGGGACATGTCCCCCCCACTTTTTCAAAAGCCGGTTTTGGTCCCCCCCAGTTTTTACGGTTAAAACCAAATATTTAAATAGCGACGAATCCATGTCCCCCCCACTTTTGAAATCAAAATTACGTCCATGCTGGTAAGAATACAGCATGCTTTAACCCCAAGACTAATAAGTAAAAGACAAATTAAAAAAACACGATAAAATGAAAATAAGATGATATATTGTGCATTTTTATATGTGTTTGTGACATCCTCACAGAAGAAAGATCTATAAGGTATTTTCTACAAGATGAAGATATTGCAGAAATCTAAATTACAGAATTATTCAGGCTGACTGAACATTAGGTGTGCAGGCCTTGCATGATTTATTGAATTGCTGTGGCTTTAACCATGTAGGAGCTATTTTTGGCACATTTTGTATAAATATTATAAAATAAAATATTTCCATAGGTCACGGTCAGAAAACTGTTTGACATGGGTTCCCAAATGTACAAACACCCACCCATATGTTTATATGCTCTAGGCCTCTAATGAGGCAAAATGGACTGGTTGAGACAGTGAGTCCTTCTGTTGCAATTCCAAACTGCATATGGAAGTGTTACAAAAGTCTTGAATTTATGGACACGTGCTTGCTTTCAGCTGCTCTCAATCAAATCCTTATAGAGCACATTCTTAAATATGACCGCAAGATAATATGCATATTCCAACATCATGATTCAGAACTGTATCTCTGAACGATAACCCGTGAAGCAGTACGTCACCAGCTACACGTCATGAGATTTGAGCGATCCCGCTGAAACGTTTCAAGGGCAATTTACTAAATATATAATAAGCAGCCCATTTTGTTTTGCTGATAATCTTGTAGTATATATATCTATTTCGTTTTTAAATACGTTCTGAATATAAACTAAGAAATATGCATGTTTTATCAGTGTCACTAAGTTTCCATAGTGAACAGCAAATAGGCCCGGGCCTATAAGAAATCATTGCGATTTTCGCAATTATATTGCAACGAAAACAAGCTGTCGTTCAGCTAACCTCATATAAACATGGTACCATACTAGCAGGTTCAGATGCTCTGTAACATAAGAGTAACCCCTCCTTGTAACTTCGATGTGATAACTCTTGTAACTGTAGCATATAGCGGGATGATATCGAGTACAACGATTAACATTAACAGGAAATAGCCACAAACGAATCCATCCATCCTGTATCCATCCTGGCCTGTGTGTGTGTGTGTGTGTGTGTGTGTGTGTGTGTGTAGGCTACATCACTAAGATTTCACTCTTTTCATTTCAATTCAGATTTCATTGTACTAATATGCTTTTTAGGGTATTGTCTTTTGAAGAACGCATCAAGACGAGTCATGATGGCCCAGAATAAATGGTGAAGAATATTATACGGTGACTATTATATCCTTTTGACCGATTTCAATAAACAGAATTCTTACATTAATGATAACTTGTCCGTAGTTAACGTCCATATAATAATAGTTTTTATATAGAGAAAATAATGTTAGACAGATTCTAACATTACAGTCTTTGAGTAGTTAAATACGGTTCGTTATTTACAGTTTCGTAATAAACTATAATCAAGCATTTCTTTATTTCCTGTGCAAGAACTCATCCCTAGTTCTTTAAAAAATCTAAGAATTAGAGTTCGTCTCTCACGGGCATTAACGATACTTTCATACCATGTGTTTTCTTTAGTTTCATTTCAACGCAACGAAGACAATAATTCATATAAAACGTCGAACATAACATTAAACGTATAGAATAATAAGTACAGAAAGTATAGAAATGTCAAAAATTACAATATACAGATTAAACTATTAATGCTTTTACCGCATTTCCTTCTGTAGGGTCTATTCTAAATCACCAAATAGCTAATTTGGTTTAAACTGTTGTTTGGAATTTGGGTATAGCTATGATCTGCGAATGTTACTCGGATATATTGTTTAGCCCGAATGAGAATTGCCCCGGGGAACCCGTCCAAGTTTCCTGAACCTATTTGTCATGTCCAAAATAAAGTGAGGCGTGGAAATGAATTTGCTTACATTTGCTCATTCATTTATTGAGCTTGATCGACGCATAATGATAATTGCATTTATCATTAGACCGCTGAAAATTTGGATTCGTTTATCATGTCATCGATGTCAACTGATCAGTTTCATATAACTTTTATTCATTCTTCTGTTGTGCTGCTAATCTGTGCATGGTTATGAAAGGGGTCGAAAAACCGACTGCATCTCGGGTGTCTGTCCGTGGTGCTGAAAGTTCAATTACATATTGCGGCAGTTCTAAACACTTTGGCTATGTGCTTTATTTTACATATTACACTACAGCAAATTCCATAAAATAACGTCTAATGACTATTGTTCTTGTTTTTGTATTTTTATGTTTTGGGGGATATCTAATTATATTGCAAAAACGATAGAAAGAAATAATTGTGCAAGCATTTAACACGAGAGGCTGCCGTACGATCTGGAGCAGACTTTTCTGATCACGTAATAAGCTTTAATAGGTTTTCAGGCGTGTGCTCATCGAAATTCCCCGAGGTCATTCGTCAAGCAGTGTCCAAAATCAAGTGAGGCATGGAAACGAATTGTGTGTTCACACAGGGCATCACAAACACACGCGTCTTGCTTAATGGGTTCATACTGCAATGTGTGCACAGACCATGGAAGAAACGGTAGCCTGTACTGCGCCAACGTTTATAGTTCACCTGACTGTAGCCTCAGTCAAGTTTAAAGCTTTGTTTGTATCATTACCACTTAAAGCTATTAAAATTAGATGTCAGTGCTTGCCTCGAGCGAAAATACTCCAGCCTTTTGTTAAATCAGTACAGGATTATATATACATGCATAAATATTAGCTAAATAATATGCTAAACAATAAAATAGACTGGTTGAATATACCTTACGTAAGTTACAACAACAACAACAACAACAACAACAACAATAATAATAATAAGAAGAAGAAGAAGAAGAAGAAGAAAAAGAAGAAGATGATGATGATGATGATGACGACGATGAAACTGTTATAATTTAACACGTAATTTGTTTTTTATATTTTGCAGTTACAAAGATTTTCCAAAGGCTACTCACTCCCCAGCACATTTTCAATCATTGATGCCTATACAGTTAAAAAGTATAATTGTTAGTCCAGAAAAAAGTATATATTTACCTTTTTAGTTTTAAGGAATACATTTTAGCATTTTTTTCGTTAATAAGATGAGATTTTTCTGAATTCGCTGGCGGATCCATGGTCTTGGCCAGGTTCAGGTGCCTTGCTGCTAAAGAGGAATGAGTAAAAAGATGTACTGGAATTTTAAAACGCCACGTTTTAGATTACGAAATAAAGAATCTCCAATCCATTATCATAAGTGAAACGAAATGAATTATATCGAACTCCACGCACCGATTCTCGGTATTGAAAAGTGGGGAAACGCTGTTGGCATTCAATCATTCCTGTGCTGCTCTTGAAACCGATGATCATGCTATGTTAGTTAGGTTTGCCGCAAAACCCATAGCTGCTGTAGGAAGGGACACACGTGTCGACGCAAAAGACTTAAAACCTGCTGCCACTGAAAAGCACCACCGCTATCTGAACGCAGCCTAAGTGAAAAGTAGCCCATTCTGAGACACTGCATATTCATGGGCATCCTGAACGACTCTACGGCGTGTGATGTAGCATTCGTTTCAGAAAATGTACTTTTTAGAATAAAATGTATTATAGGACTAGAGGTTTTCAGAAGGAAATTTGTACACAGAGATTATTTTATTATTGTAATAAAATTAAACTTCGAAGAATGAAGGCTATTTGTGTCAAATGGGATTCATTGCAAAGGACAACGACAGTCGCCATATATAACAAAACGCAGACCAGTTTAAATGGATAACATATTACAACATTATGCAGACTAAAATATGGACTAAGTCTCCATGAATGTCTACATTCTGCATGGGAGGCTTTGAATGACCAAAACTCTTAATTTCTACCATTGCATGGAAACTTAAATTTAGTAAAGTTCAGCAACGTTGGAATGTTGGACACATTATGAGCTTTTGGCAAATAAAATTGCTCAAGTATGTTTCATTACTATGAACATTTTAAAATGAGTGGTGATATTACCAAACGAATACACTTTTCATTGTTTCATGACGTGTGTAGACATACCAGAATAAAGTAAACCTTGAAAAGGGAAAGTGGTAGAAGTTTTAGATCTGAATCTATACGTGTATGTCCATGTATTTGTTATTAGGCTGCAATATACATCAAGAGAGGTGCTTGAACAACCAAAGTGAATAATGTCACCATAAATCTGTTTCTAATTCTAATTTGTCTATATGTATGTCAAAAGAGGCATGTGTCATTTGATTGCTTTTAATAATTTAATAACCGCAACTTGAAAACTCTGGTTTGGCAGGTTGTTATATAGGCTAATTGTCTCCAGCTCTTATCTGACTGAGTATAGTATGACAAAACTCAGAATATGTTCGATATCGTCCGTTTAATATGGGCGAGATGGATGAATCACGAACATAATGCTTTACGCACGACCGTGCATTATGACATTCGTCAACATTAATTGTTTCATCTTTATTACATTCAAATAATTTCAAAAACAAGTTTATGAATTTTTGCTATCCGGCGCTATAGCAACGAAACTGCGTCATATATTTCCCCCATGACGTGACGATGACGTAACTGCACTTCCGGTCACGCGGCCGAAGAGATGAAAACATGGCAGGGACAATGAATCAAGCTGGCGTCCAAGAGCCGCAGAAAGAAGACGGAGACGACGACGAGCGCTCCATGTCCAGATCCGACAGGTGAACGCGTTGTGGCCTAATTTTTATTAGCTAGCTAAATAGCTAATTGCTAACGTACAACACGGGCGTGTAGTTATAACCGAGTGGGCCCCAGCTCGCTAGCCTGTGTGCTAACACTTGGGCTAGGCGGGTCAACCAGCTACACGTTAACACGTCTCTGCTGCCCACAGTTTCTTATTCTCCTTCTTATATTTGTGTTTTTCCTTAAAACGCAGATTGCTAAGTTATATTAGATTACTTTTTGTTTTGTGGGAACATGTTTTTTTTCCAGGCTGTAAACTGATAGCTACAGAACTAATCTAACAGGTGTACTAACGTGAACGTGTCCGACTTCTGCCCATGTGATGAGAGCCTTACTCAAACGAGACTCAATCCAAGCTGAGCATGGGTGTGTTTTCCTGGAGATAATGTAAAGGTTCTTTTATTCTCCCTCAACCACACCGCAACACGAAGGTCCATGTGAGCAGCTCTTGTCTGAGAGGTTCTCAAGTCTGTGGATTCTCTCTGCTCTCCGTGGAACATTGCTTTGTAGCTTTGCTCAGACAAGGGTTGGGCCAGTCATGAGGTATCAAGGCATATCTGATGGCAGCTTGGGTGCTTGAATATCACTAACCACAACTTCTTCAAGGATGTCTAAGTTTTAAAAACGTTTTCAGATTGTTCTGCCATAAACATTTCTTATGAAAATGCTTTTTGTGCATTCATCCACTCAGTACGGGTGTGTTTGGTCTCTGTATTTAGTGGTAGTGGTGAGGATTCTCTTGATGAACTTCTGAGGCATCGATGTCCCCTGACCCCCTCACTTTCTCCACGGAAGAGGACCACCAGTCAGAGCAAAACCGAGCCGCCTCTCCTGAGGACTAATAAGAGGACGATCTACACAGCAGGCCGTCCACCCTGGTACAATGTCACAGGAACCACATTCAAAGAGGCTTTTGTTATTGGTAAGCTAGTAGTTGTCCTGGTGTTTGTGCTGTTCTCCTGTGGAACATCCCACACAGATAAATGAGTGTGCTGGTGTTTGGCAATATTCAGGATATCTTTTCCTACACAATTATCACAAAAATATTTACAAAGAATGTTCAGAGTATTTCTTGAATTTGTGATGCTATATGTATGTGTGAGTGTGAGTAAAACCTTTGATTATCTTTCCATTGAAATGCTTTGCCTTTCAAGTCATTGAAATTATTTGCCTTTCAAGTCATTGAAATTCTTTGGATATACTGTAAATCCAAGAGAACTCTAAACAATGAATTAAATGTGCCACTAAGTTTAACCAGATAAATTTCTACAAATGAGGCATGCAGAAGAGCATCTCTGAACGTGCTACAAGTTGAGTCTTGAGGCGGATGGGCTACAGCAGCAGAAGACCACACCGTGTACCACTTCTGTCAGCTAAGAACAGGAAACTGAGGCTACAATTTGCACAGGCTCACCAAAATTGGACAATAGAAGATTGGAAAAACATTGCCTGGTCTGATGAGTCTGCTGCGATAATTCGTATGGTAGGGTCAGAATTGAAAGCATGGATCCATCCTGCCTTGTCTCAACGGTTCAGGCTGGTGGTGGTGATACAATGGTGTGGGGGATATTTTCCTGGCACACTTTGGGCCCCTTAGTACCAATTGAGCATCACGTCATCGCGCCACATCCTACCTGGGTATTGTTTCTGACCATGTCCATCCCTTTATGACCACAGTGCACCCAATGAGTTCACTGTACTTGAATGGCCTCCACAGTCACCAGATCTCAATCCAGTAGATCACCTTTGGGATGTGGTGAAACGGGAGATTCACATCATGGATGTGCAGCCGACAAATCTGCAGCAACTGCGTGATGCTCTCATGTCAATGTGGACCAGACTCTCTGAGGAATGTTTCCAGTACCTTGTTGAATTTATGCCATGAAGCATAACCCGGTACTAGCAAGGTGTACCTAATAAAGTGGCAGGTGTATATATGGTCATGTTCACAGTATAGGCTTTTGCTATGCTGGTATCGTTCAGCTCACAGGCTGCATTCATGCATTGATCTCTTGTTGTCATAGTTGTGTGTAGTATAGATTTTATTTTATTCACAGCTAGTGTTATGATGGATGATGGTTTTCACAATAAATTGTACAGCGTTTTGGTCAGGATAATGTATTCCATCTAACTAACACTTCAGTAGTTCGGCAAAGGGTTATGTCAATATATTCATTAAATGAAAACCAATGTGGATCAAATTTTGGAGGAATGTTGCATTTTTTTTAAGTTACTCTTGATTTTTAAGTATTTTATTGCTAGTTTTATATGCCTTAGAAAATAGGAAACGCTTTGCTGAACCATTGATATGTCATAGATATTATGAATCATAGCATTAACTTGAGCTAATATCATAAATAATAGTTAATATAATGTAGCTAAACCTTGATCTCTGGTACATCAGTAGTTCAGCAAAGTGTGAAAAAATATAACTGCAGTATTGTACATTGTTCGTCATACAGAGAAATCCAGAAAAATTTAAATCTGGGACAAAAAACAACATAAATCTTTGCGTTCGGCAAAATAGTAGCAACACCATTTGAGGTGTCTATTGTTAAATTGTTATATATGTGCAAACCTTTTTTTTTTGTTTGTTTTAATACATTTATTTTATTTTTTAGTTTTGAAGGGCGGAAGCTGTGATTTTTAAAGGTTGATATTGACTATTAGATAAGAATATTTCATAAGAGATATTAAAGTCATAATTTTGGCTTTGACCCAGATGCTGGGATATGTATCCAGCTTTTGTCACACATTGTTAACGTGGCCTAAAAATAACATGCTTTATACATTTTCTTTAGCTTAATTATTTGAACAAATTAATTCAGCAATCTAAAATGGACAGAATCCCAAAATGCTCTTTTGTTCCTAGATGATGAAGTGTTTATGTCAGGAAAACCAACTGTTGTGCACTGCCTGAGTGAACAGTGCTGGAGCCACAGTGAACCAGGCTGTGTGAACTTCTGACAATATCCCACATGTGGCCTCCTCTCGCTGTTCTAATC
Organism: Brachyhypopomus gauderio; assembly: GCF_052324685.1. Taxonomy (NCBI): domain Eukaryota; kingdom Metazoa; phylum Chordata; class Actinopteri; order Gymnotiformes; family Hypopomidae; genus Brachyhypopomus; species Brachyhypopomus gauderio. Next base: position 6,781,096 of record NC_135219.1, read on the forward strand.
CTCTACAATGACCAAGTCCTGGTGCCATTAGTATGCAGTCAGTTACATTCAATGAATCCCGCCTGACAGGTTACAATTTCACACTTGGGTGTGCCCCAGTCGATTCCTCCCGTAAAACAGGACCGAGCCTACCTGCCCCTGCCTCAGCTGTTGAAAAGGGAATAAATCTGCCTGAGCGGAACGAGCTCCCTTTAACAGAGGTCATCCAGGTCATGCGTGCGGCCAGAGGAGAGCAAGCCGTATAAAATGTGCAACTTCATTTGGTTCTCTCAGCCGTAAAAAAAAAAAAAAGTTGTAGGTTTGTCCCATTAGTGGTTTATTTATTTTCATTTTTAGGTCTCTTTTACACAGAGTTGAGTCTTTCAGCTAATGTATACGTCAATGGAGCTTTAGTTGAAATCTCAGAAGTGTGCATTCCCTTTACTGTGTTCAGTCTTTTCATAGAACAAGAGAGACATTGGACACTTTGAAATGGAGGCTGTTTTTGGCGCGCTTGTGCTCTGAAGCATGTATCTGTCTGTTAAGCTGTGCTCTTTCCTTATATAGCAGTGTACTTTCAGTTTGTGCGAAGTGATTGTAAAGATTGTCAGTATAGTTATTTTAGAGACCAAGATTAACTTGTTTTTCTGGCATGCTAGTAATTAGTATGCAATTAAGAATATTGATAGTATTTAAATTTAGGTAAATTTTTTTTACTTTGCATTACCATACTCTAGATTATAGCTTTTAAAAAATATTTGGAGTGATTTCCCTTAGCATTCAGTTTAATTCTACAGTGTAGGTATTAATTGTGCATGGAATAGTTTAATAAGTGTAATATGCTTCTCGTGTGCCCCATAGGTCTGTGTGGTGGCAGTGCTTCTGGGAAAACCACAGTGGCCAATAAGATCATTGAGGCTCTGGATGTGCCCTGGGTGGTGCTTCTCTCTATGGATTCCTTCTATAAGGTAACGGAGCAGAGGCATGGTGACATAAGAATAATGCAGGCAGTACATGAGCCTTTCACTCAATGTGCTGGCGATCATGGAGCAGCAGGGCACATTCATCAATATCGTCTGAAGAATTATTCACGCCGCTGAATCAGAAGTCGTCACTTCAAGGCGCTCGCTGCAGCCGTTGGAGTAGTATTAATGGAACTATTTTGTTTAAATAGTTCTGGGTGGTGGGCTTACAGAATCTCACACATCAGATGTTCTTTAGCTGGTTCTACAATAATCATGGTCATTAATCCTTATTTGACCACTTAATGATATAATGTTAATCTGATTAGTGTGCTAAAGACATTGATTTATGCAGAGCCATGACCACTGTGAATACAGTATGTGGTTTTCAAGTAGGTGAGGTGCTCATTTTGTTAATGGAGTGACATGATTTGAGCTGTCCTGCGTGTGGTCTACAGGTGCTGACCAAAGAGGAGCAGGAGCTGGCCGCCAGGAACGAGTACAACTTTGATCACCCCGATGCCTTCGACTTTGAGCTGCTGGTGACCGTTCTGAGGAAACTGAAGAAGGGCAAAAGCATCAAAGTGCCCGTGTATGACTTCACTTCGCACTCCCGTCGCAAGGAATGGGTACGTGTGTGTGTAAATGTAAATGTATTTGTCAATTGTGATTTTCACCTCAATTGAAATTTGTCCTCCGCATTTTACTCCGCATTTTAACCATCTGTGCAGTTAGAACACATACACTAGTGATTACTAGGGGGCTGTGGATCACACGTGCCCAGAGCGGTGGGCAGCCCGGCGCCCGGGGAGCAGTTGGGGTTAGGTGCCTTGCACAAGGGCTCCTCAGTCATAGCCTCAGGTCTGGGAATTGAACCCACGACCCTCCAGTCACAAGACCAGTTCCCTAACCACCAGACCGTGTGTGTGTGTTTGTGCGCCCGCGTGCGTGTGTGTGTGCGCGCGAGCGAATGTAATATGAATCTCTTTGATCACTAGACAAAAACCTCAGAACCTAGTGTTGCTTCACCAATAACATGCTTCACATAACATGATAATCCCATAATTATGATGACAGGCTGTGTAAAGCAAAATAATGATTATATATTTGAGTGGAGTTATGCACTGTGCTGCCGCATAAGGCCTCTTAGAGTATATAAAATAATTATAATATAGTTATTTAATAATTAAAAAGCCCAGAAACTAACTCTTACAGTAATGCATCTTCTTAGAAACATAGTTAAAAACCAAGTAACTGTATAAAAACTGCAGAATCTTTCAAAGCTAATTGGGTCTGCATGGTGCTGGACATGAGGCTGAAGATCCCCTATGCAGCGAATGCCTGTTTCACTGAAATGCAATTTCATGCCTGAACGGCACAAAGCAAAACAACAACAATGTAAAAAAATGACACCAACTGTAATTGAAATCTGATTTTGTTTTACTAGGGCATGACTGTTTGTCTTCACTAGCTCTGAGCCACGTCCGTCTTGTAGCAGTGGGCTGTATCTGTAATGAAACAGAAGGTCCTTTCAGTAGGTTCCCTTCCTATCCGGAAAGTCTGCAGCTTCACAAACATCCATTTAGATCCAGTAAAGTATAATGTGATGTAAAGATTTTATGAAATCCTCGTGTACTGTTGTCTCCTAACGCAAGAGGCCTACAAACACAGGTGAAGAATGTCACACCTCAGTGAGTGTCTGCTCATCTAAGCCCTTGTGTGTCATCCTGCTAGTGTTTTTGGTAAAACCTCAGAGCTAAAAGTGTTCAATCCGATGCCAGTTAGCACAATCTCACACTGGAGAAGCAGTCTTTCTATATGTGCAGTATTTCACAAGTATTTTGGTCAATTTAAATTCGCTTTACTGGCATGAAAAATCACATTGAGCTCACTTGAACCACTGTCATGGAAACTTTTGCCCCGAGACCATGTAACAGCTAAAGCCCTGTTGTACATCACTGCCTATCGTTCTGATCACACTGAGCATTAGAATCTGAGTCTTGATCATTTATGTTGCTCTCATAAGGTCTAGTCCTCAAAGATCTCAAATGAAAAAACAAAACATCCCAAACACAGGCATTAAGTTCGTGAAGAAATCTGCATTCATGCACAGCATGAGTGTTTGGGTTGTAAACAGTTTGCTTAATTTAAAAATGCACTGATCGCATCAGTACTTGCAATATAGTACACAGAACCAGTGATGTGGGTTTTATAATAATAATGTCATTGTTTTTAATGAGATCTTGTTACAGAATTGGATGTTTATTCAGCAATCTGTCATTTCCTAATTAAAGTAATTTAAATAATAATGTAGCTAAGTTTATATTTTTATAAAATGTATTATTGTAGGACTGTATATTTTCTAATGGACCCTTAACTTCTGAATATGTGCTTCTTTGCAGAAAACTGTTTATGGGGCCAATGTCGTGATATTTGAGGGGATCCTGGCATTTGCCAATAAGGAACTTCTGAAGGTGAGTTCAGGCACTGTGTGGAAGTTGGTGAGTTTCACCTGTCTTGTTGCTGAAGCTTCCATCTTGGAGTACAGCATGAAATTGCATTTGAGAAGTGACCAACATGGAGGGAGGGAGGGAGGGAGGGAGAAGGGGAGAGACGGAGGGAGAGGAAGTGGGAGGGACATGCTGGGAGAGATGGGTGTGAGAGGAAGAGAGAGGGAGGTACAGAAAGAGCAGCACATGGAAATTGATTGGCGGCTCAAAGACTGAAGTGACTAAGCGAGCGAAAATATGAAGGATGATTGTGGGGCTGTGGGAAGAAAATAAAAGACGGTGAGGGATGTTTGCATGATTAAACTGAGAGGCGGAGTGGACAGGTAGTGATTAGGAATAAAAATGAGAGGGGGACACAGGTAGTCGAGGAAGCACATGATGGATGGAGTCTGAAGTATGACGCAATAGCACAGAAGAGTGTGGTGTAATGAACGGAACGGCTGGAAAGAGATGTGTACGTTTAGGTTGAGAGCAGGGATGTGCTGCTGTGCCTTTTAAATGCTCTGGACTGGCCTGAGTGTGTAGTCTAATTAATGGTGCTGGCTGAGTGGGGTGATGGTTATGCCTCTTTGAAAAAGTAGTTCGGACTGCATGCTGTCATATCGCAGCCAGGAGAAATGAGCCCTTTTCTTAACCTTAATCAAACACGCACTCTCTCACTGACGCGCACACAATCCCGCACACTCCATCTCTCTCTCAGACTTCAGAGCTCTCTCTAAGACTTCAGAGATTACCTTTCACGTACACGCACCTGCACTTCCCTGTATGTTCTCGTCTGCATTCTCCTCACAACACAAAGCTGTGCTCGGCTCTTGGCCTGTGTCGGCCTGTCTCCTCACACCAGAGTAAGCGTCTGGGCTGCATTCCACAGTCCTGCTGGTGATCGCTCCAATCATCCCGCTTGATCCTGAGAACAACAATGCGCAGAAACCATTGCGAGTGAATATAAGAGTGATTCTAGAAGGCCCTGGCACAGGAGGCCAGCGTGAACTGATTTATGGCTGCCACACTGTCAGGAGTAGGGTGCGGAGTCCAGAGTCAGTATGGCACATTGACGCTGTCCGCAGAGCTACAGAATTGATGGCGTCTTTCTGCTTTGTTCCTGCTGAATTATGGGACGTGTGGATTGCTGAATGGTGGGAGTGCAGTTGCAGTTGACTTGCACACCTCGGTGCTCTGTGCTCCTCCACAGTGCTGACACGTTGGGAGAAATGATGAATTCTTCTATTTTAAGGTGTATTAAGAGTCTTTTGACCTTTTGCACTTTGCCTTTATATATCCCACCAAGCACACACTCCGTCTTGCAGCTCTGAGTGGAGACTGATCCGCTGGCATTGTTGTCTGTTCATCTCTCCCCGTGTGTGCACAAGTTGTGACTTTGTGGCTCCTGTTGCATGTCTGACTAATGGCCTTGGTGTTGGGGCTTCGGGACATCCATCTACCTTACTTTTCATGGCTGCCAAATCCAATCCAGTTAAGTTTGTTCATAGCGCTTTTATCAAGACACGTCACAAAGCAGCTTTAGAAATGTATAGGATCCCTAATGAACAAACCAGAAGTGACGGTGGCAAAGGAAAAACTCCCTGGGAGGAATTAAAGAAGAAACCTTGGACCAAGACTCGAGAGGGAACCACTTTCCTTTGGTAGCCCACCAAGTAAACAGTCTCTGCTTTTACATTAGATTTAGTCCAAGCAGGCTCTTTAGTATAAATATGGGCCTAGGATGGGCAAACTGGATCTGCATCCATTGGGGTAGATCGAGCGGCTGGGTGGATATGGGGGCAACTAGAATGGAGGGCCAGAGGCTGACTGTCCTGACAATACAACCTGAGAAGGTATGAACTGTCTGGACTACACCATCGACACTTCAGATTGCCAGAACACTCTGTGATTGTGGGCGTCAGGCTCTGCACCTTTATATAAAGGTTGGGTAAATAATGAAGTTTTAGCCTGGATTTAAAATCAAGTGTTTGAGTCTGAGCTGGAAGGCAGTTGACGACCGAGGGGCTTTATAGGATAAGGGTTCTCCTGGCTTACTTATTTGAGAACCTCTGCATATTGAGAATGCTGTAGGTTAGGTGGGTTATACTCGGTGGGTTATCGCTCATTATATACAGGGTTTGAAAGTGTTGAATCTTTTCAGGTATGGTATTAATCTTTTAGATTGTCATGAAGATCTTTTAAATTTCTCATCCTTTCTTGAAAAATGTTCTGATATGATAGTTGTTATGAAGATATTAAGAAGGTCTGCAAAGCAATTCCTTTATCATTGATTCAATAAATCAAACATGTCATTTTATATTCAGAGGTGACTGTTTTGCTGCCCACAATAAAAGTGATTGACTTAATTGATATTCATTGTAATAACAAGATTATCAATGATGGTATTGACTAAAGATGTACTATGAATATAAGAGTTTCTTGAAGGAAGATTAAAATTTGATGTAGATTCATGTGCCTTTTGTAAGTCAGAAGATGAATCCCTGGAGCATTTGTTTTTTTTTTCCATGTCAAATTTCAGAGTTCTTGCATGGACATTAGAAACTGGATTAAACTTAACATTCCTTCTTTTGATGTTGATGCTATTTTATTTTATGCAGAAAACTTAAGTTCGGATTTCTCTGATGCCAAAAATGTTGTCGTACTTTAAGCAAAATACCACATTCCCTACAGTAAGTGTAAGGGTAATATGCCCTCGGTCCTCTGCTTTATGAATGAATTTAAATCATATTATTCTTCATTAAGTAGATAAAAAAAAACTCAGTGCTAGAATCATCTCACACCAGATCTCTAGAAATATATTCTAATCTCATTCTATGGCATTTCAGCCATTCAAAAAGTGAAACTTGTATATTATACTCATTCATTACACACAGACTGATATAATTTATTTCATTTAATTTGATTATAGCTAATTAAAACCCCAAATTCAGGTATTTCAGAAAATAGAATTTGAGAATATTGTGAAAAGGTTTAATATTGACACCTGGTGCCACACTCTAAACAGCTAATTAACTGAAAACACTTGCAAATGCTTTTAAATGTTCTCTCAGTCTAGTTCTGTAGGCTACACATGGGGAAGACTGCTGTCTTGACAGTTGTCCAAAAGACGACCATTGACACCTTATACAAGCAGAGCAAGGCACAAAAGGTCATTGCTAAAGAGGCTAGTTGTTCACAGAGCTCTGTGTCCAAGCACATTAACAGAGAGGTGAAGGGAAGGAAAATATGTAGAAAAAGTGTACAAGCAATAGGGATAACCGCACCCTGGAGAGGATTGGGAAATAAAACCCATTCCAAAATGTGGGGGAGATTCACATAGACTGGACTGCAGCTGGAGTCAGTGCTTCAAGAACCAGCACGCGCACATGTATGCAAGACATGGGTTTCAGCTGTCGCGTTCCTCGTGTGAAGCCACTCTTGAATAAAAGACAGCGTCAGAAGTGTCTCGCCAGGGCTAAGGACAAAAATCGGTTAATCACTGCCATTTCCCCTGCCATACACACAGAGCATTTACACATGTCCAGAGCGTCATAGGTCCAGAAGACGCAGAGCATTTGTTGACACCTTGCAAGCAGCAGCAGAATATCTGAACCTGTATGGCCAGTAATTGGAACAGTTTTCATCAGCGGCCCATGAAAAAGCTCACGGTCGTACCCACTTGCTCACCTGTATTCACGTTTACAGTACTTGGCAGATACTCTTATCAGGAGTGGCAATTAGACACTGATGCGTTCCCGCTGCTTTTATAACTGTAGTTTTATAACTACAGTTATGTAGTTCTTTTTACAACATAGGTGACTCTGGTAAGGAAAAAACTCCCTATGACAGGGGTTAGGAAGAAACCTAACGTGCCAGTGATTAGCATGTGACTCTGGCAGGCTTATCTATAGCAGCATAACTTAAGGGAGGGGTTCAGAGGTGACCACAGTCATGAGGGCTCACTGAGACATTGCTTTCCACACAAGTAATTGTCACAATTGTGTATCACATGACATGGCTGGGCCCCTGAGCTCCACACCTTCACATGTAGAATATAAACTGAAGGCTTGATTAAATAGGTGAGTCTTAAGTCTAGATTTAAAGATTTGAACTGTGTCAGAATCTCGGATTGGAGCTGGAAGGCTATTCCATAACTGAGGGGCTTTAAAGGAGAAAGCTCTGCCTCCGGCTGTAGTCTTGCAAATTTTTGGAACTAAGAGAAATCTAGCATTTTGGGAGCGTAGAAGGTGAGATGGGTTATAGTATGCAATGAGTTCACTCAGATATTGTGGAGCAAGACCATTTAACACCTTAGATCAGGGGTGCCCACAGTTTTCAGCTTGCGAGCTACTTATAAGATGACCAAGTCAAAAAGATCTACGTAATATGTTGAGCGGGGGGGTGGCGAACGTAATTTGTTGAGTGGATTGCAGATTGGCTACCGTGAATGTCAATCAAAATACAACCGTCAGTGCAGATGTGCGATTCATCTACTACTATTTTATGTGACGCGATCTACGCACATTCCTTCGTGATCGCCGTAATGAGCACCCCTGCCTTAGATCAACTGAAGAATTTTTAAGAATTTTAAGAATTTAATTGGAAGCCAGTGTAATGCTAAAAGAGTAGGACTAATATGATCGAATTTCCTAGCCCTAGTTAGGCTAGATACAGTTTTAAATAGGAGTCCTGGATTGTTTTTATGTTTTTCTATTAAAGGGCATGGAGGGCATGCTTATATTCAATAAGGCTGTTTTTCCATGATAATCTATATACTTTTAGCTTAGAATTTTGCCATTTACGCTTCAGGATTTGCACGGCTAGTTTGACACTACGAGTGTGCTTGTTGTACCAAGACACCTTTCTTCTCTCACTTACTCTCTTATATCGCAATGGCACAACCTTGTTTACAGCTGTACAGAGAGAAGTCTCGACGTGTTCAGTAATACGCTCGAGCGCTTCCAGAGCTACAGGTGGATCACTCTGTCAGATCTGGTAAAGTAGATGGAATAGTTCATTTAATTTGGTAGCGGAGCAGCCTGTGAATCAAGAATTGCTTGAAAGTTTATGCTAAAAGAGTCATGTAGATTTTCAAAAAAAATCTTTCTTAGTTGAGGGTAAATTTGACATGGTGAGAATGAGATTTTCAAAAGAATTAAACTTCAAGCCTGATCTGTAGCCAGAGGGAGATGCTTCGTTTAGGGCCATATAGTCGTCTGGCCGAGTCCAGGTTTCAGTCAACCAAAGCATGCATAGATTATGGTCGGTAATCATTTCATTAAAAAGTAATGCTTTAGATGACTGTAGGTTTCGGTGCCACACTGAACTGGAATGGGGCCAGAGCTTGGCATCTGATCTGACATGACCCCCGTTAGCTCACACACCTCTTTAATGTTGTCTTTACTTAACTTTGACTGTCTCAACCCCACATCATTGGTGGAGATGTGTATAACTATCTTTGAGTATCCATGCTTAGTCAGCACCTTTAGGTTAGCTTGGATGTCCGCGGGATACATTTGACTATGGCTGCTGGTGTCTCTACAGGGGTCTCTACATTCACGAGTCGGAGCTGTGAATCTATAACCACAGCTCTTTTGACAGGTCGCTCAGCCGATGTATCACTGAGTGGGGCAAACCTGTTTGACACTTGAGCTGAAGGGTCTCAGTGGAATGTTGCTGGTATCGGAGTTATGTGTAGATATATCCAATTTTTTAAAGATTTTCAAAATGAATAAGTAACTCCTTTAGCAGTGTGGCAACACTGGTGTTCGTGTGAAAAATGGTTCAAAAACCAGAAGCAGAATTGAAGCTTCGGTAAGCTGCAATCTAATTTATTGTTTCTAAAACACACAGTAGGGTGCACCTGATAGTGGCCAGCAACTGGTGATGGGAACCCTGCCATAATACTAACCACTTAAAGAGATTCAACAAAACAGTACATTAAACAGCAATATTGCATCGCAAATATAAAAGGCAATATCACACCTTTTCAAAATGGAGTCCCTGAACCAGTCATGGATCCACAAGACATTAACTGCTGGCCACCTTACTGGTTGCATCAAGCTTTTACTCCTAGGGGATGGAGTAATGTTGACATTTCAGTTATTGCACCTGCAATGCCGATGGCTAATAGTGAATGAAATTGAAAAGTTAATAGCTTTTGTTCATGGGTAGCAACACTTCTTTGCTGCCATTCTTGTCGGCAGCCTGTTTGTTTTCTTAAAGCTTCAGTCGTATGTTTTCACCGGCTTCACTCGCTTCGTGTCTTCTTCAGCTGCTGGACATGAAAGTGTTTGTGGACACCGACTCCGACATCCGGCTGGTACGGCGCCTGAAGAGGGACATCATGGAACGAGGACGCGACATTGCTGGCGTCATCAAGCAGTACAATAAGTTCGTCAAGCCGGCCTTCGAACAGTACATTGAACCCACGGTCCAAGTGGCGGACATTGTGGTTCCGAGAGGTAAATTGTTGCCCGAGTTCATGCAGCTGCCTCCTAGCAGAGGAGAGAGAGAGATCTGCCTGAATGTGCTTTTCTTGGGATTTCTTTGAGGTCTTATGCTTTTCTGGTCTTTCCCAAGGTGGAGAGAACTTTGTAGCTTTGGATCTGATTGTCCAGCATGTCCATAGTCAACTTGAAAAGGTATGTCGGAATAAAGCCTTCACATTTGCAGATTATGTCCTGTAAAAACGAGCATGTGGCAATGTTCACAACTCGGCGTGCATTCCACTATCCCAGCATGGGTGTGCACATGGGACACCAATCCATGGTGTAAGTTAGACAGTTTGCTTTATTTGTCTTCTTCCACATTCATGCGCAATTGTCTGTTTAGCTTGAAAAAAGGAACCGCAAGGGCATGTGGATGTCATTGAGCCAAGTTTAACAAAAGTAGAGACTGTCTCCCCCTAGTGGTCGATATTTTTTATCAGACTATGTGATCCCATGAATCTTTTTTTCCTGCAGTGTGTGCTGCTAAAAAAGAATCAGCAGATATTTAATGTTAGAGGATTTATGATTAAGGGGCACTGTAAATGTTGGCTGGGCTATATGAATCTGATCATCAGTGTTGATCTGATGTTTTATTGACCTGTTATCCATTTCAGAAAGTCATTTATGGTTCCTAGAAAGCACATGGCTCCATCTATCATGTCCCATCCTCACGTGATATAAAGGCAGCCATCTTTCATGATTTAAGACCGGCCTGTGTTGCAGAACTGGTCTTACGGCAGCACTCCACCAAACATACACATTTGTGTTAGCTTGCCTTTATGTATGGTCTTATGAAACTGAAAGACATGCTTGCTTAATGTTTCACTAATTAAGAAAATTATTTAAAAAAATTTAATATTCATTACAAATGAAATCCTTTTTTCTGTGCCTGTTAGAATAAATAAAAATGCTGTATAAAACGAATTCTCCAAGGAAATGCTTCCAGTGGCCTTATAAGATGCAAGTATGAAGCCTTTTTTAGGCTAATGAAGCATTTGAAGTATTTAGCGTCTGTGCAAAACCTGCTGGGCCCCAGTGCATATGCATCTGAGCACAGATCAAATTGAGTTTTGAATATAAACTGAGGAAAGCATTGAATATTTTTTATCTCTGCTTGAGATTCAATGCCTTCCAAAGAAAATGTGTAGGCATTCAGAGCTCATAGTTGTATTGACCATATTGCTATATGAATTTTAGGTTGACTGGTTTTGGATTAGGCTCCATGATGGGAAATGGTTTCGTTTATATCATATGAGGGTGGAGTGGATGTGTTGGAACGGTTTTCTTTCATTGGTTGTTTCATTTCATGAGTTCTGTTCTTTCTTTGTTTTTGTTTGTTTGTTTTTTAATTTTTCTCCTTTTCTGTGTGCATTTGTAATGAAATACTTTCTAAACTCCCCCCACCCCGACTCGAATGCACTCTAACTGGTCTCAGCGTGAAATCACAGTGAGGTATGACTGCCAATCCCATCAGCCACCCCACCCCCATTTCAACCTCCATCTCTCCGTCCTGCTCCCTCCTACTAAATGTGCTCTTTGTTCCTGTTTTTTTCTACAACTGCAGAGAATTAAGGGGGAGGGACTAAAGGAAGTGTCTAGTCTGACTAAACGCACATTCTGAAATGAATACTTCATTTGCAGTTACCATTGTAAACGATGGGGGACTAAAATGTTCTGGGATGCTAAATGATAAGATGCTGCATGGTGAGACTGCCGTAGTGCTGAACACGTCCTTCTGTTCCTTCCTCCACTACGGTGGTTGCGTGGCTGTGGGTGAGGGGGGTGATCCAGTGGTTATGCTGAACGTATTGATCATTAGTGGCTATAAAACTGCATTGAACAGCAAATGGACATATTACAGTGTTGTAATGGGACCAATAGTTATTGGTCAGTTGGTTAATGGGGACCAATCGTTGTCTTGATTTTTAGATGACGACATTTTATGATGATAATAATAATGATGGAATGGAAGAGATCAGTGTCAGAACCATCGTACCATCCCCCAAACCCGACAGTCTCTCTCCAGACACGCACACACCCAAACGGCCGCACGTTCTAAGGCAGGGTGACCGTCTACCACTGCGTTTCCCATTTGCGGCTGTGGGTGATCTGACTGAGCTTTAACGGGGGTTGTGTTCTCTTTCCCTCTCTCTCTTCTCTCTCTTTCTCTCTGTCTCGTCATCACAATGAATCTGTGTCACCTTCTCCAGAGGAAACTCCGCTGGGATATGTGAGGATAAACTCCTGCATCCCTCTTTTCTCTCTCATTTTCTTTCATTTCTCATCACCGTGTTATTGCTCCTGTATCATTTGTCATGGACCCAGCTCTCAACCTCTCAATGCCTCCACACTTCTTCTCGTATCCGCTTTTAGTCACTTAATGAAAACCAGGTGCTTTTCACATTTCTGGCTTACTTTCTTGCGTATGGCCAATTAACACGTGTTTCTAGTCCAAGATACCATATTAACTTGGGCTTTGCTTTGAGCTGATACTTATCATTGCTGACAACAACAACAAAGAAAAATACTCCAACTGTAATTGATGGTCACACAGTGCAGTTAATCAGGATTTGGTGTGGCGGCTGCCTCCCTCTGGCACTCTGTGTTGGTGTATGAAGGTATTGTTGTTGTCAGTCCATTAGTCCTGTGTAGTTCTTCCTTAACACCATACTGTTGACCTGCCACCTTGATGTGTCATTAAGACTTTTCTGGCCACTTCAATATACTTTTACCCAGGAGGGAAAAAAGTCAAATATCCTGACATTTTCCTTTTTTCCTGCCTGGAAGTGACTGGTTTGTGTGTGTGTGTGTGTGTGTGTGTGTGTGTGTGTGTGCGCGCGCGTGTGTGTGTGCATGTGTATGCACTTTTCTTCACAATATTGTCTATAGAAATGAAAAGCCTGCTTTGCAACTTTTGTCCTGTGTCTGTGGTGTAGATCTGCCCTGGCGTCGGCCCATCAGGGCCAGCCCCTGCCCAAGACCCTGAGCGTGATGGAGAGCACCCCGCAGGTTCGGGGCATGCACACCATCATCAGGTAGGTGCTGACTGACCTGGCCAGGGAAGTAGTGTTTGCTCCAGCCTGGCCTTCGTCACACAAGTCACGCTGACGCTCGAGCAAAGTAGTGTCTAGCGTCACTCTGTAGTTAGCTTCTGAGGCCTCGCTGCTGCTGTTCTTGGCTCTGACCTGACCCCAGCGTGACCTGTGTCTGTACCCCATCCTCCACAGGAACAAGGAAACAAACCGGGATGAGTTCATTTTTTACTCCAAGAGATTAATGCGGCTCCTCATTGAGCACGCGCTCTCCTTCCTGCCACTGAAGGTCAGTATCCCCGCTGGATGCTTTTTTCCTCCGAAAGTGAAGTTGTTCACAGCCCACATTTTGAATGTAGTGAACAAAGTCCATAAGGCTTTTAACTTTACAGTGTTTGCAATGTTTTTAAACTATGAGCCTGAGAAAAAATTAAATGGATTTTTTATATGTATTTTAACAATAGCTTTTCTCCATAGCCAGTGTCTGTTGAGACTCCCCAAGGGACCGTATATGAAGGGAAAAGGCTCAGTGGCAAAAGGGTTAGTCAGATTTTTAAAGTTTGAGCTTTCATACTGCAAAAATTCCTTCTTACTCTTCTCTCCCAAAAACTTGAAAATGAGAAACTATTTCAAATTTAGTTTGAACAAATCAGCTTGTTGAAATGCGAGTGTTTGAAACATCATCTTGTGTCTTTCAAGAGATCTGCCAGCCCGGCAGGTTTATGCCATTGCACTGCAGTGTTATGTTGGTGCAGTAGCTGCCGCCTTCATTCACTGCCCCAGCAGCACACGTCATTACATTTCTGATTATGTGCTGTTCCAGTGGTTACACAGAAATAGTCAATTTATGGCCTTATTTCATGCATTTATTTCCTTACACTCGTGTACTTAATGGTGGGGGTATCTGTGCATGTTTGTGTACTCTGCAGTTACATGCATTTTATTGGCTTACACCCAAGCTTGTGTGTGTGTGTGTGTGTGTGTGTGTACATTTGTAGATTTCTGGGGTGTCAATTTTACGTGCAGGAGAGACTATGGAGCAGGCATTGATGGCTGTGTGCAAAGACATTCGACTCGGAAAGATTCTCATCCAGACCAATCATGACACGGGAGAGCCCGAGGTACTGTGCACATGCAACTCTGTTGTGGCCACCACCTGTCCTGGTGTTTCTAATGAGTGACTTTGGAGGAAACACTGCATTAAAAAAGGAAACTTGCCCTCATCTCCCTTAATCCTTCATTTATGACGGCATTGCTGAAAAAGACAAATGTAACATAATGTCACAAACTGTCAGGTGATTTTAGCAACTCAACTGCTGTCATTGTTAACCATATATCACAAGAAAAGTGGTAATCTGCTCTGTAGTCTGATACATTAGTTTCAACTTTAAGTTTCTGTTCTTTGAGCTTCAGTCTCCCAGGCTAATTTAAACTGTGACATGTCTACACTCCCTTCTTGCTTGTTGGAACAAAAACATGTTTGATTCAAATGCATTTTTGGCACTGTTCCGTCATGTCTTAAAGAAGTTTACAGACACGTACTGATGCTTTCTTACTTCTGAAGACTTTTATGATCTGTGCTGTGATGCACTCAAGCATAGCACTGATTTACAGGAATGGAGAGAGAGGAAATAGCCAATTCTGGGGTTAGGGGCCAATTAAATCAAAGTGTTTATCATGAGTTATCCTGTCCGATTATTGGTTATATCTCAACAGTGCACTCTGCTGGCCAACTAGCATCCAGTCATAATCTTTTAAACATGGTAAATGTTTACCATGATCACTTCATAATCTATTTTTGCTTCTCAGCTCCATTATCTTCGCTTGCCAAAGGACATCAGTGAGGACTACGTGATACTGATGGACAGCACAGTGTCCACGGGGGCTGCAGCTCTCATGGCTATCAGGGTCTTACTCGTAAGTAGCTGTGGATTTAATCAGTCTTTTGAGAAATTATTATTTTGGTCAGTTGTAGGTTGCTGTATTTGCATAGTCTACATGTATTTTATAGATATTGGAACGTCTTGTCTTTTATTTTATTTATTTATTTATTTTTTAACCATAATGAACACATGGCTTAAAAAGGGATAAATGAAGTTTTTGTCTACCATCGACAATTGGGTTATGTATCAGAGACCAGTTTATGCTTTCAGGCTGTCATGGTGAGTGATGTGGGTGTCGTAGCAGATCGCACGCCTGCCCTTGTAATTGGAGCTGTTCGAGATGTATGAATCCAAGTCCATGAAATGATGTAGAAAGGGAGAGCACATTTAAAAGCTCGACAGATAGCACAACAGACATTGATTCCAGCATCACTGCTGGGAAACACAGCAGCTTGTGAAGCCTTGAAGGACAGATGACGAGGGCACTGTCTCTGGGGGTTTCCACCCACACCCTCAGCTCCACTCTGGTTTAGTGCAAATCCTGTTTCTACAGGCTCTTTGACCTCACAAAAAGTGCCATGGCAAACAATTCACACAGAAAATCATTCCGTTCATGTTTCACACATGTCCGTTCATGTTTCAACACAAGGCCCCCCCCCAGGCCTTGTGTTGAACACTGCCACGCTGTTTGACAGTGATGTCTCCATGACTTGTCTTGTGTCCTTCCCGTTCTTTCCAGGACCATGATGTTCAGGAGGACAAGATCTTCCTGCTGTCTCTGCTCATGGCCGAGATGGGCGTCCACTCTGTGGCGTATGCTTTCCCCAAGGTGCGCATCATCACCACGGCCGTGGACAAGAAGGTTAATGATGAGTTTCACATCATCCCAGGCATCGGTGAGCAAGCCCTGTTTTCCTTTCCTTCCTAATGTATTGTCAAAGTGATGGCTTGATCCAGGGTTCCCACGGGTCCTTGAATTTATTGAAAGTTTGTGAATCTGAAAAAAATAAGTTCAAGGCCCTGTAAAGTTTTTGAAAACAGGCATAAAAAGACAGCCATCCTTGAAAATTTCACATGGATGAAGACCGCTGTCAATGAAAAACAGGACAGTCGCAGTTGGTAGGAAGTCAATATTTAGAAAAGATTGGTATGAAAAATGTATAAAGAATATTTTAGATTGTGAAGATCTTTTAAATTTCTCGTCCTTTCTTGAAAAATGTTCTAATATGATGGTTGTTATAAAGATTTTAAGGTCTGCAAAGCGATTCCTTTATCATTGATTCAATAAATAAGATATATCATGTAGCCATGTTTCTTCAAAGAAGATTTCAATTTGATGTAGATTCATGTGCCTTTGATGTAGTCTTTGCATTGATGTAGTTTTTGCATGGACATTAGAAACTGGATTAATCTCAGATTTATAATTCCTTCTTTTGATGTTGATGCCATTTTATTTTATGTGGAAACTTAAGTTCGGATTTCTCTGATGCCAAGAATGTAGTCGTACTTTAAGCGAAATACCACATTCACAACAGTAAGTGGAAGGGTAATATGCCCTCAGTCCTCTGCTTTATGAATTAATTAAAATCATATTCTTCATTAAGTAGAAAAAAAACTAAAAAATGCTACAATCATCTCTCACCAGATCTCTAGAAATATATTGTTCTAATCCAGGGCTGGACAAACTTTTTGACTTGTGGGCCACAATGGGTTCTAAAATTTGATAGAGGGCCGGGTCAGGAACATTTGGACACGCAATTTATTATTTTTATACATTTCAATTGAAGGTGCAAAGGTAATGAAATCGAAACTTACTGGAAAAAGATAAATGGAACACTTTCAACATTCAAAACATATTACCTAACGAAATACTCAAGCTCAATAATTTCTAATTGTTTTAAACACCGCAAAATCATGGACGGATTGTCCTGAGACAGACTGCATTAAATATCCTGCCTTCAGTATAAACTAGAAAGGGGTCTTTAAATTGAGAGCGAAGCAGCGTGTTAAGCTACTTCATCCCTGATGTGCGTAAATGCACAAAGATTGAAAGATGCTCCTCCAAACTTTCCATATGCATTTTTTTTTTCATAACAGAGAAACTGCCAACCTGTGAGCAGTAGCTGCTCGTCCTTTTGTTGACTGCTTGCTAGCGTAGTTTACATGCTTCGTAACAAAGTGACGGAAGACACGGAATACATTTTTATTACAAAATTACGTCCATGACGGAAGATATTGTATTCTTCGAAACCTGCAACTGTTTCTTGGCATATCGAGTTGATCGGACCTCAGTGAAAAAATATTTTGTTGTCCACTCCACAGACTTTTTAAGCACTCGGCACTTATTGTCCACTTTTCTTTTCTTTGGTCCGCTCATTTTTACCGAAGGGCGAAAACGGCAGCGGAAAGTTACACTCCAACAGAGGTCAATGTGTCTGGATTAGTGCGCCATCTATTGGGGAAAAGAGGGGATTGGAGGGGAAAGGGGTGAGGTTTTTACTATAATTTGGACAAATGCGGCGGGATGGATTAAAAAGCTTAATGGGCCTCCGTGGGCCGTAGTTTGCCCATGTCTGTTCTAATCTCATTATATGGCTTTGCTCCTCTGTTCTGTGTGTATGTGTATATGCATATGTGTATTATTATTATTATTATTATTATTATTATTATTATTATTATTATTTTGTTAGGTGGTTTTTTTTGTCTGCTATCAACTTGTCATTATTTTGCCAGCATTAAAAAATAATTCATTGGTCATTCTCCTGTAGATTTTATTGGTAAAATTCATTTGTTTATTCGACATTGCATTCTAGTGTTTCCTGAACATATTTAACGTGTGTTTAGCCACTTTACACGCATGCCACCCTCTCACAGGTGAATTGGTTAACTGGTAGCCATACACATTTCAGGATGCATTGCTTGAAATATGGCATTCAGTGTTTTGAATTTGCATTGTATTGACCTTGTTTTTTGGTAACATATTCAGGGGTAGCAGTAGGTAAATGCCACCAGGTGCAGCCCTTGAATTGGAGGAAGTTGGTCCTGGAAAGTCACGTAAAGGTCCTTGAATTTGATGTTAACCAAGGTGTGGGAACCCTGTTGATTGAAGCTCCTGTTTTGCAGGTAACTTCGGAGACCGTTACTTTGGAACCGATGCTCCTTCAGACTGGTACGAAAGTGATGAAGGGATGGACTACTGACGTTCAGTTTGGGAACGTGTACGGCCGGGATTCTGAGACAGGGGAGCGGGGTCCGAAAAGCACTTCTTCTCCCGGGACAGCGCCAGCGGCCACAGCTCACATGCACTCGCCCTCGACCCGTGTTCAGCAGTCAAAGCGTGCTCTGCCCCAGACGTTTCGGTCACCTCCAGTGTTGCTCAAGGTTCCTGCATCAAGGGAGATGATGGTTCCTTTCAGTTCTCCTCTATCAGGGAAGATGGGAAAAACTGCAGCATGCATGTTCATCTCCCACTGTTTTAATTACTTACTTGAAGGATAAAGTGGCCCAGTCAGCTTCAGAAGGTGCATCGGTCAGTAGGATTGTGTTTTGAATGAATGGACTAATATTGTGTGCTGAGAACGTTTGTGAACTTATGTGGGGTTAACTTCAATAATCCAGTGCAAATGCTTGAATTTTAGAGTAGGCATGATATCAGAAGCAAAGCCCTCGTAATGGGGTAAATATAGTTTTTTTTTCCAGGGTATGACTTTGTTACTTGCTATAGAAAATTTATGTTAAAAGTTTTATTTAAAAGTGCTTCTTTCTGTGCTAAGGAACATGCTGAAAAGGGATTTTAGTGGCATCTGGCTTGAATATTAAAAAGGAAAAAATGGTTTGGTAAAATTCTGAAATGGCATGCAAGGGAAAAGTGTCCCACTTCCAACTGTCCTCAGGACCAGATGTGTCGACACTATTCTTTGCTGCCATTTTCAGGTTGATGTACTTGAACGACTATTTAAAAATACATTTATTTAATATTTGTTAGCTGTTTTGCAGGACGTTAGAATATTGCAGATTATTATTTTTAAATGGTGGGCAGGGTCTCTCTTACAGGAAAAAAACAAAGGAATGCATACACGGTCACTGTTACTCCACCTCCATCTGTTCTGCAACATACAGCTCTCCATGTGTTCCCTGGTTCTCCTCCGGCACACTGCTGTTTTGAATGAGTAAATGGTTCACAATCTGCACCGTTGCTCAAAGGGGTGTCCTAAAAGGGTTTAGTACGGTGGGGATGTTGAACAGCATCCAAAGGGCAAAGTGAACACTCCTTTTGTGCATGATTGCATGTTCGCCGTTTGTCAGGAAAACCGTGCCGGCCCTCAGACGTTTGATGAGAGCATGGTGAGGCTTGTTCTTTAGGTTCCTTTCACCTGCTTAAATATCGGAGGGAAGCAACGGCGGGGAAAATTTTTTTTCTGGTTGTCCGATTCCTCATGATCGTGTTTTTTGCAATCAATGGTGAAGCAAGGAACTAGTAAAAAAAATCATACATTTTGATACACTGCTAATTGATTATATGGGATTTTCTTGATAATTACCATAGACATGGCATTTGCAAACTGTGCTTAATGTGTCAGCAAAAACTGGCCCCAGAATTATAGGTTCAAATATGGTTGCATATTGGTTAGATGTGAAACACAAGTTGACTAAAATTCATTGTGTGCTTTATGTAGTAAGACTTAGCAGTAGGACTTCGACCCCTTATTATTGTGTTGGGCTTGCTATATGACTGCTGTATTATTGTTTATTTTATGCTCAGTGCTTTTGTTAAACTGTTGTGCACAGTGACACTAATGACAGTGTTGTTACATTACCATTTTAAACTTAAGATTTATTGGTTTCAAGTTTTAAACTGCCCTCAAAAGCCATTTCAGTGATCTCAAGCATAATTTAATCTATAAGTGCAATAAAGCATATTGAGCCTAATACTGGGACTCATCTGTGTGTGCATTTAGAATAAACCAAGACACACACGACTACATACATTAATATAAACCAAGACACTTGACTACATACATTAATATAAACCAAGACACGCATGACTACATACATTAATTTAAACCAAGACACAACTACATTAGTATAAACCAAGACACACACAACTACATACATTAATATAAAACAAGACACGATCACATACGTTTCTAAATACATAAAAGTAGCACATGGATAATGCCTTCAGATACAGACTGCCAAGATGTCTGAGACTCAAGGATCTATGAAATTTTTATCAACTATTCTACCCAGAAACTGAAGCAGACTTGTAAATACTGTGCATGTAATATTCCCACCCGATACAAAGGACAAAGGGTGAAGCTTTTAATTGGAGGAAAATGCCACCTGTGAAGCAGGGTGTGGCAGCATCGTGTGGGGATGTTGCAGGAAAAGGAGCTACTGCACAGATGATAGAGGTAAAGAACCCAGTAGATCTGAAGCATCAGCCACAAAGTTACAAAATGTTCACAACTGAGGCTTCCAGCGTGTCATTGATCCTAAACATTGCAAACAAGTTGTGATGATGATTTAAAGACCACAAAGTATTGAATTGGCTCTGGCCTGAATCCCACAGAAAACATATGGGCTTAACTGTTAACACGCATTTGCCTAAAAACCTGAGTTGCAGCAGCTCTCTCAGACAAGTTAGCAAACATTCTGGCAAGGTTCTGTGATAAGGTAAACATATGTAAATAAAAACTAAAATATTTGCTTTTTTTTCCTAAACATTTTTCTGGAACAAATTATTTGTTATATATTAACCTTCAAATGGGAAATGTATGGTAGCAATTAACATTTTATGTTTCTAAATGTTGAAAAGCCTATATGTAAACCTTTGGTGTTAACTGCATCTAAAATCTGGTCCTGGATTTTGCATCAGTTACCCTGCTTAACTTATGATATCCGAGTCCTGAGCAACGATGGAGTGCTACGAAATGGTGCACGTTGCCACATGGTAAAACAGGCAGAGAATGGCAGTAGTAACTCTACTATCATGGGTAAGCTTCCCAGGAAACACACGCACTGTAAAACTGATACATTTGCAAGTTTCTCTGGATACAGTATAAACGAGAAAAGCGTCATATGAACCCGAATGAAACTACATTATCTGTTTAACCAATATATTTATATATTCCCACATGTTCGCGAGTATGCGTTTTTCTTTTATAACTATAAGCTCCTATTATAATTTGGAAGTACAGTTTATCGGCACGCATGCATTTCTTAGACTTTTATTATGAAAGTTGTGACTGTAGCCTAGCTCGTCTGAAGTGGCCGTTAGTCCAGCACTAAATGAGTTCCCCAGGATGTGGTAGCCGGCTAGCTAGCAAGAGTGTACAATTATAGATTTTTTAATGGGACCGAAGAAAAGGCCATGTTTTGATGCAATAATCACAATAGCTAAGATTTTTTTTTTATCTTTGGCAAATTCGTTAGCTAAATAACTTAGTATTTACAATTTGCAAAAGCATATCCAGACAATATTCGCTAGCTAACTTGCCTAACTATCCTACGACTTCATTAACACGTGCTTAAGCATCTGGCCAGTTTTATTTATTTACTTAGTTACCTACTTGCCTACATAGACTCCTTGTGGGTATTCATTTAGAAAACTTTTTTAAAGATAGGTGGTAACGTTTTAACAACAAGCTACCTACATACCGATATAACTTGCTATCTATGCCATTTATAACATTTGTTTAGATAAATAAATGTGCTTTAGGTTAACTAGTTAACGAGAAAGCAGTAGTTTGGTTATTTTGTACCTCCTCTCACTTCCACACGGCGGAACTCTTAAACGTAAGTGGCCGCCCTAATGGGGCATTTAAACTTACTGTTTACCAGTCATATATATATATATATATATATATATATATATATATATATATATATATATATATATATATATATATATACACACACAATATCTAAATGCAGTTTAAAACTACAAATCGCATGTAACGCACAACACTACTTCTGTTTAACGACGATACAATATTATTTGTGTCGACGTAAAAGCAATTAATAATATCTTTGGCTTCATAGAATGAATGAAAGAACCAAGAGTTTTACAAAAATTTGCTTCTGTTCCGTTAACACGCAGCATGATTAATTTACAACGACAAACGTTTTAAGGTTTCTGAAATCGTCCCTAGACGTAGATCATAGCCTTCAGGGTTCATAGACAGGATTATAAATCTGTACAGCCCACAGAGTTCCGTAGGTGGTCCCAGGTGAACAGATTCACAACACACGGGTGGCAGGTGTTCCTATAGTTTAATAATAATACATCTAGTTCAATACAAAACGAAGATGTGTCTTAACTGTTCTCCTTATCAGGAGAGGAGGCACAGTAGCCTGGATCTAGGGGAAGTGGAAGAATACAGGGACAGAGGTAGAGAGAGGGACAGACAGACAGAGAGGTTCTAACTCAGGAGCAGACACACAGATAAGGGAGTGAACTGAATGTCATAGTGTTCTGTCTGAGGGTCACAGTCAGTAAATCACAAATTCCCATACAAAACGGTACTGCCATGATGCACTGAAGTTTGCGAGTTGCATCTATTAAATAAAAAAATCGCACTACCAGGCTTCTGCTACCTGACCAGAGGCCAACCTTTCAACTGTTTCAGCAATACATTTAAAAATGTCAGCAGTCATTGTTCTCTACGTAGGAAACACATTTATTTGATTTATTTGAGCAACGCGCTATCTGCTCCTTACTAGTACACCTCTACTGGTTCATTTCATAGTTCCATTACCAAAGTGAGGAGTACTGTAATAACGCTGTTCTTAAGGGCAACATGGATGGCAGTTTACTTTTATTGGGACTTTTCCCCTTAACGCTTCGTTCAAGTGCAAGTGGAGTGGTAGTTTTGAATGAGGAGAAGCTCATTAACCTAGTGTACATTCATGTGGTTTATATGGCCCATAAAGAGAATACTGAGGTTGTGAAATGGGTGTGGTAGTTTATTTGCTTGATGGTATATATTGGTTTTGGCTTATTAGTGGAGTTTTGATCTCATAAGTTATTGTTTGTGCTTTTCAGCCAATGTGGAACGAAAAAAATAAAAAACATAGGTTCCAGTGTAACACCGAAATCTGTGACTTCTGAGTTTTATGACTGCTTACCCAGCAGCACATGGGTTACAGTTTCTGGTAGCTGCCATCAGAATATGTGACCTCTGTGTACCGTCATAATAAATGAATCAAAATGTTTTTAGGTGTTGTGATTTCTGACACCTGTGTGCTGCCAACTCTCAGCTGATACCAGCTTTGTACAAATTACAATGTTTATCTTTGAGTTGAGTTTCATGAGTTCTTTATCATTCAATATATTGAAGGCACTGAGCAATGGCTCAATTTCTTCCACTGACTGATTCTTTATGGACAGTTTAGTTGGTCTAGTCTGCGGTGCGCTAGTTCATTGTTAGATTATGAATGCATCATGTCAGCTGAGCCCCATGTGGCTTCACTGGTCTCTGGACTCATCCATGATGATGTTAGCACCCTGTGGGTCTAAACCTTCTTACAAGCAGGCCCAATTCATCTGGGCATTTGTGGTAGTGCTGGCCTGTTTAATTGGAAAGGACATCCACTTTTTTTTATGTGTGTGTCGTGGTTCTGTGCCTTTCACCCAGTTACTCTCAGGTCTTACTGCTGCTGGATATGGGATTTGTCTGTCCCAGTATACATGTTTTGCATCCCTCATACCCAGTCACCACCAACAATGCTCCAAAACTGAATACACCTGGTGGCTCCTTCATCCTCTGCCTCTTCCTCATCCCCTGTGGAAAAAAAGGTAGTTATCTTATGCATTTGTCAAGTCAAATTTATTCGTGCAGTTTTACAACTACCATAGTCACAAAGCAGCATTACAGGTGAACCCAAGTCCCCAGTGAGCAAGCCAGTTCACTAGTAGTATTTTCCTGTTTAAAACCTACGTAAAACATATTAATTGTAATCTAAAAATAAATTGTAATTTATCTGGCTACAGGTGCAAAGAGGAAAAAAACCCTGATGCTGAATATACCTTTTTGTTGTTGTTTTTAGTGTCCATCTCACCTTGTCATGGTAGAGCTTTTTGTGTAATATGAAGGTGCACAGGTTTTAAGCATTGTTTCTTACAGATAGGACAGTCAGGCCATATGAGGGGGGGAGCAGAGAGGCATCCGTGGCTCAAACCAAAGGTAGCCAGTAAATAGACAAGAGTTTTGAAAGGCATTCAGTTGCAACATGTTTGTGCTGCCCTCAGTGCAGGAAGGAGTGGGACCACAGAGCACACATGCCGCATCCTGCCCTTGTCTTGATTGTATGAGCATTGGGTGAATGCTCGGTTTTTAATAACTGTTATTAAATGTTAATAAAGTCGTTTGTATTAATTTGGAATAAAAATCGAAAGCTCTGTTTCATTTCTCGATGTTTACAA
Organism: Brachyhypopomus gauderio; assembly: GCF_052324685.1. NCBI lineage: Eukaryota > Metazoa > Chordata > Actinopteri > Gymnotiformes > Hypopomidae > Brachyhypopomus > Brachyhypopomus gauderio. The sequence continues at coordinate 6,805,362 of NC_135219.1, forward strand.
TACGTTTACGATGACGTTAAAAATGTGCTTCGTGTCACGTAAAGAACATACAATTTTTAGGTGGTCAGCATTGCTGTTTTTAGATTTAAACAAAACGTAATTCTAAAAAATGTAAACGAGTTATGGACGTTTTACACCTATAAGACATTTTAAGAACATAAATGTCTCTATGGTGAAAGAAGTTCGTTTTTTCTTTTATTGACTTGGCTCGGATTACTGATTTTCTCTTTGAGGAGGTCAATAACGGGACTCAGCTAGCTGCGAGAACAGTGAAATAAACTTCGCTAGCTAGAACTGGTGAGGCTGTATTGAAGGTATAAATTGTTAAATTGAGGCTGTATTGAAGGTGTTAAATGCTTTGCTTCCATTTATTAGAGATAAATGTCTGAAACTACTATTATTAATGTTTTTATTAGTGGTATTTCTAACCTTAGGATTTAGCCAATAGAATTGGTTCAGTCCTTGTTTCTCTGTAACCTTGCTGTCACTCGCTGTCCTATGTCCAGTTGCTCGTGGGCGAATTGTCCCAGCAGGACGCAGAGTGCGTTTGTTACTACTCCGGAACATGTTGATCATTGCTGTAGAGCAGGGGTGTCAAACATACGGCCCATGGGCCGGAACCGGCCCGCCAGGGGGGTTCAACCGCGGAATAAACCTGCATTATTATAGAAGAATAAACTCAATTTTATTTAAAATCTTCAGTTTTTATATTGTCCGCTAGGGGCGTGTTTTAGTCAGTTCTATCGCTTTACCCGCTTTTTCTGTTGACCCTGGCAACTCTTTGTCAAAAAAGAGAAAAGTGGACACAGAGTGCCGGATTTTTCAAGAAAAATGGAGAGTTCATGTGTTCAGAATTGCTTCCCAGATGTGGTAAATGTCAGCTTTTATGCATAATGAACTTAAATAAATGTTTAACTGAGTAACAGTGTTGTTGAAATTGCACATACTTTTCTTAAAAAGTAAAAGTTAAATTGTTCATAATATATTTAGTAAAATGACAGTTTATTTCATATAAAGATTTTTATAATTTACTTCTTTGCACTAATACAATGAAAAAAGTGGACTTAATTTTTGTTCCATGTAATTTTGGAATGAGTTTACTGGTCTGGCTCCCTTGAGATCCGATTAAGTTGTATGCAGCCCCCAGACCAAAATGAGTTTGACACTCCTGTTTTAGAGTATGAACTGATTGTACTAGCTATCTTGGAAAGCTAAGGTGCTAGTATTTCCCTCTTGTAACTGCACAGAAAACTGCCTACGACTTGCACGTTACATCAATTCCAGCTTTTAAATATTCCACATTACCATCCTATGTATTATGCAACTCTATGTGTATTTCTGGTATGTTATGAGATTTTGTCATGAAGAATTCTATATGTTTACTATAAGCTTAAAACGCTTCTGCAGCATAACGTTCCCTATTTATCCTTACAGTGACGAGTCCTTCAATATCCGTGCCAACTCTGATTTAGCTATGGCAGCTCTCTGGAAATCTTACCAGTCACTGATGGCCAAACGTCCATGGACTGTACAAATTCTAACAGCTGGTAAGAACCTTGAAGTCCCCCGTTCACACACACTGTAATGGGCTCTGCCCTTTGGGTCAACTCTATCTCAGGGGCCCCTTGTAACTATTTACTGTAAGTAAACATTTACCTATTCCACAAGTCTTAGCAGCACCAAAACAGTGTAGCAATTCCAGGGTGATTTGTCCAATGTTCAAGAATAGATAGGAAAATATACGTCTTTATAAATATTCAAATGTTTGGTTCATGATTTTTTAAACTCATACCATTTTTAAATGTGTTGTCTCCCTTTATATTATAAATGAACGTGCAGAAATGTGCCACTAGCTTAGTACTGAAGAACTCTGCATCTCACTACTCTTTAAACAATAACCAAATTTCAGATCCTAGAAACCTTGCAAATGTTGCTGACCATATTGGTGTTTATTTGTATTATTTAATTAATTGTATAATTTGTATTTTAATGTGACATGCTGTTATTTTCAGTCAGTTAACAAACATGCAATACAGAAGATGCATGCAATTATAATGTGTGTCCTGCTTCCCAAAACACGTTTCTCTGTGTTGGAATTATAGGTGGGCCAGAAAGTGCATGACATTTTCCTTTGATTTTCTGCTCTATATTGCAATGTATGTTAGCATTACAGAGCATTCTGGAGAAATTGTTTTCATTAAATGTTTGTTCTATAAAAAGGTGAGCATTTCAAAATGTATTTCTTAGTAATTAATTATGTACACATCACATTTATTTCTACTATAGTGTGATATTGTACAAATTACTGCGCTTCCTTTTTTCTTTTTCTGGCAACTGCACTTGCAAACTTCTATCAACAGATGGCGCTGAGACAAAAGGCATTTTCATAGGATCAGTTAACAAGCTCAGTTTAAGGTTGTCTAGATATAGAAGCCTTGAATTAATACCCTTTCAAATAACAGGTACTTGCAGACATGTTTACAAATATTATAGTATTTCATACTTTAAAAACAAACTAAAATGTTTATTTTTACAAATATTATAGTATTTCCTACTTTCAAAATAAACTAAATAAAATAAAGTGTATATTTTTATATATAATTCAAATAAATACAAAGAAAAATTACATTAAAAAATGTGTTCTTCATGCATTCACTCATACCTTTTTGTATGTGGTATTTATGACTGGCTCTTAATACCCATCATTATTTGGACACTGAAAATCATGAATTATGCTGTCTGCAATAGAAGTGTAGATGTGCTGTTGACACTTCTGTCTTCTGCATCTGCAATTTTGGTCTTGAGGAAAAAAAGAAGCCGGTAAGACAGTTCATCTTGAAAAATTTGTTATGTTCATATTATTTTTCTCATTTTGTGTTTGTTTCTATGCCCTATGGCAAGGTTGTTATCCACCATAATGTGATCTCAAGTCTGAACATTTTACTCATAATGAGTGACAATCAATCCTAAACAGAATCACCCATTTCTTGAGTCACAGACTTATTAAATAGATGGAAGAGATGACTGTTCAGTTCTTCATAAAAACATATTCCCCCCGGATCTTTTCTTTTGTTTAGAAAATGAACTACAACCAAGATAATACATTTGTTTAGAACTGAGTTACAGCTCCCATGAAGCTTCATGCTCGATAAAGTCCTCAAAATACACGGCATGTCTGAGGCCTCAGCTAGTTGTTTCATGTGTACAAATTAATGTAGTCACAGTTACAGATTTGTGTGATGATGAATCCCCTTTTCCACAGGAGAGATATTTCTGTAACGTGGATATGTGTGTAAGACAAAGGAGTGATTTAAAGTGGCTCAGATGACTTCTTTAGATGTCTTCTCTGCTGTGGAGTTGGTTATCCGAACATTTTAATGGCAGTTAATAGAAGGTTTTTGGTTAAATGTGTACCTTGTAATTAATGTGTTGGACAATTTATTTAACATTAAAGCAGTATAAATGATAAACAAATAATATGCAAATGAGTGAGTCAGCATGTATAGGGACATTAATGATGTATTAATTACTTCATCTGGAGTCAACACAAAAATCAATGTTGTCCTGTGAGGGCGGATCTTAAGATATTTACTTGAGCTGAGCTGCTGTGTTGCTCCAATCTCATCAGCTAAATGTGGTGGAGTGCCGTTGTCCCTGTGGAAAAGTGAACAAGCAGGGACCAGATCTCTGCCAAATTGATCACAGATAATTTCACCCGAACGCAAGATGCGTCAGTCAGAGCTATTAGCCCCCAGAGGCACTTCTTCAAGGACACACAGTGGGGAACATCGTGCTGATATCAGCACTTTGCTCAGGGAGACGCAGACCCGCTGGTGGGCCCTATTCAGCTGAGTGCTGTGCTCATTTTTGGCATCATGGAGTGGACAGATTGAACAGATTGCTACTGAGGGTGTGGTAAACTTCTTTTTTTTTGTCTGTGTGCGTACCTTTTGGAGCAAGCAGTTGTGTTTATGATTTAAAGGGCATCTTTCCTTCTGCACGTCTCCACCCCCCTCAACCCCCACTAGAAGAGGACAGTGGAACCACGAGTCCACCTGGGTAAGGCTTAAATGGAACGATACACAGTGCCTGGTTGTTGTCATAGGGCATTCAAGGTTCCCTCTGACATAATCGTAATGGTAGCATGTAGCTTTAGGACCTGAACAGCAAGCTGCAGGTTGTTTTAGCTGACCTCTACAGATGTTTTAAAGACTCCAGCACTCCTTGACCTTGTGCATTTGAATATTACAGCCAGTAAGCACAAGTGTTTTCCTTCCCACACCTGCTGTTATTCCCGGCCCACGTGCTTTTTGCTCAATCGAGCTCTTTTATTAAGACAAGCCAGTAAAAGTCTGGCAAAGGTTCCAGTCTCTTTCCTCTCTGTTATTCTGGATTATTATTCCTTTCCTGACATTTTATGGAAAGGTTAGATCACATAAAGAGTCTACTGTGTGGCACTAGGACCTGGCTTTAAGGATCATTCTCCTTTGTAAACCACGATATTTGGATGAGCTGGAGGTACTGACTATCCTATAAATTTCAAGGCAGTTGGTGCTCTTTTTTCACGAGTTTCATTTTCTGAAAGCTCCTTTTTTTAAAGACTTTTAGATTAATTTGCTGAAAAAAAAAGTCCTGTGACCCAGAGGAGTTGAATCAAGCATCAGACGAGAGCCTCAAAGGCAAGACAAAGGCTTAGAACATGGAAAAGAATGGGCTCTTGGGATTGTGAATTAGGCAGTGCAGCTACGAACAAGGACTAATGTCAGCAGTAACTGTTGACTCATACCAGCTTGTATACATTTCGACTTGCAACTGACCATAAAAGGTTTTAACTTTGTACTGCTTGGATACTGTAGTGAAGTTTAAGTTTGTTGAATATCTGTAATATTTAAAATGCGTCAGCACTTCACACCTACTAGTTATGGACTTGCCTTACAAAGAGAAGAGGCCTAATTAAAAGGGAATGTCTCATCGCTGTTCAATAATACGCTGCCTTTGCAGGGCAGCCGTCAACATTTTGCGGCCTGTTTACACTTAGTCATATCTTGACACCCGTTCATTCTGCTCAGCCTGGTTAATTTGGGGTGGGGGGGGGGGGATCTGAGTTCATTGTTCAGTAGTCAGATATGAGGCATGACCTCACTTGCTGTTTTCTGTGGGAGTTAGATGAGTATGTGCTACCACAGGCTCAACCAGGGTCTCTTGGCCTGGGTGTGAAGTCTGGGCTTACCCTGCCGCACACGCTAACATGCTGTGACAGAGCAGAGAATCCAGCCCCCTCCATTCAGAAGGGTTTGGATCTCACAGCCATTTTGCTTCATTATACACAGTGAAGGCTGCTCCACTCGTACTAGAAGAGGCCGGTGCTCTCCAGGTTTAAAATGCACTTATCCAGTGTGGGAGATGTCAGCCCCAGCCAGGCAAGGATGCAGGAGTTCTGCGATTACACAGAGTTGTGCGATTACACGGAGCTGTGTAATCACAATCACTTACAATCACATTACATAAGATAAGATTACTTATCTTACTGGGAAAACTGACCATAAAAGGTTTTAACTTTGTACTGCTCGGATCCAGTAGTGAAGTTTACAACACAGAGTTGTTGATTACAAAGTCTGTTGAGTGTCTTTTTATAAGTGGACTTGTTTGCTTCCTTAAAAGTATGTAATGCTAGCAGTGCAGCTTCTTTCTATGAGTAATCAGAGTAACATTGTACACTTAGCACTAGTGTATCTTTAAATAGTCTTATTTTCTTATCGTTGTCTTAGCTTTGTAGTTTTGCATTATGATGTCAGGAACTATGCACAAAATACATGAATGAGAAATGGAAATGATCAGCAATTAGAATAACTGAAAAAAAAAAGATTAATAATGAATAATACTGTAGATTACTAATGAATAAAAGACTGATTGATATGTAGTTGAACATGTGATCCATGGATATATATTGAGTCTCATTGATTTTGTATTTGCAGTAACCTTGCACTAGTTGGGAAGGCTTGTGATTCACTGATGTACTTCTGTACCTTCCTTCAGCTGAAGCTACTATACCCCATGCTTGAGAGTTTTCTCTATTATACCTAGTGCTTGAGTTTCCTCTATTATATCCCGTGCTTGAGAGTTTTCATCTTCTTGCCTTAAATGGTACACACACTTAGAAATACACTTACTTGGACTGCAATACACCCACCATCTACCCCTTGGTTCCCCTGCCGTTTATTCTGAACATCTTCATCTCATGACTCTTGACAGAGTAATGTCTGTGGTTTTAGACCACTCTTTCTGCATCTAATATCCAAAGAGTGTTTCCAATTCTCCATGTCAAATGACAAAAAAAGGCAGTTTGTGGTTTGGGCAGTCCCACGTTGTACTTTCTTCACGGTCTCCTATGGGTCAGTTTGAGTGATTACTGTTTGAGTTGCTTCCCTGATCACTGAGCAGTGAGTGTTGCCATTTACCTGACTCTTCAAATGTAGTGAGATTAATCATAGTGAGGATTCCCTTGAGTAAAAAATGTGACATATAGCCATTAGTGTCCTAATAACCTACTAGCTGCTGTGGATTATGGAGAACCCATTATTGATGGCATAATGAGGCACACTTACTTGAGTGGTTGTTTCAAGACCATGGGGGCTTGTACTCCAGCAGCTGAAGGATGGTTTGAGGGAAACACAGAAGCCTATTTAATGCAAAAAAAAATATTTGCTGATTGTGTAATCAGTTTAGTCAACTATTTAGGGGTCCAAGCACCACCGGTGCTGGAACCCTATTGTTTTTGTTCCGATTTTTATTATTATTATTATTATTATTATTATTATTATTTTTTTTCTGCCTTAAAACGCATCGTGCAGCCTAAACCGTAAGACCTACAGACTTCTCCTTTGGCCAACTTGTAGTACTCCTCTCCGCTACTCAGGCGCAACACGCCAGCCCGATACGACCCTAGGTGGCGCTATAGCGCACAAAAACGCATGAAAAAGTTTAAACTGGTGTTTCTCCTAAACCGTATGTCCTAGAGACAAAATGTAAACTTCATCTGATCAGGCATGTGCTCATCTAAAAAAAGTTCCATTGAAGCCATATGCTCCGCCCCTTACATGTCGAGCTAATTTGCATAATATGCAAATTTGCACACATTTTTGAGCGCGTACTAGTCCCTGGATTTTTCACATACATGCACATATGTGATATCCAGGCGCTCAGAAGAGTCTGAACTTTAATTGTTATGGAGCCAAAGTGCACATTTCTGCACATGGGCGTGGCCACATGCATCACAAGTCAAGCGTAGAAAATTCCTTCGCCAAAAATCCACATATTCTGCTATATCTCAGGCATTCTTTCACGTATTCATACCAAATTTCACACACATGTACCTACTGGGTGTCTAGACCTGCACATGCATTTTGGCAGACATGCACATCTAGGTGGCGCTATAACGGCCAAAAAACTCTCCTGCCCACACCGATTGGCCAAATAACTCCAAACTTGGTACGCATCATCTATATGCACCTATGACACAGGTCCTTGACCTGTACCATCATATGTCCAATATGGCCGCCGCTATCGACCAATAAGCTTTCAGTACACTTTTCACAAGCTTTTCATATGCCAATTTTTTTTCTGCCTTAAAACTCGTTGTGCAGCCTAAACCGTAAGACCTACAGACTTCTCCTTTGGCCAACTTGTAGTACTCCTCTCCGCTACTCAGGCGCAACATGCCAGCCCGATCCGACCATAGGTGGCGCTATAGCGCACAAAAACGCATGAAAAAGTTTAAACTGGTGTTTCTCCTAAACCGTATGTCCTAGAGACAAAATGTAAACTTCACCTGATCAGGCATGTGCTCATCTAAAAAAAGTTCCATTGAAGCCATATGCTCCGCCCCTTACATGTCGAGCTAATTTGCATAATATGCAAATTTGCACACATTTTTGAGCGCGTACTAGTCCCTGGATTTTTCACATACATGCACATATGTGGTATCCAGGCGCTCACAAGAGTCTGAACTTTAATTGTTATGGAGCCAAAGTGCACATTTCTGCACATGGGCGTGGCCACATGCATCACAAGTCAAGCGTAGAAAATTTCTTCGCCAAAAATCCACATATTCTGCTGTATCTCAGGCATACTTTCATGTATTCACTCCAAATTTCACACACATGTACCTATTAGGTGTCTAGACCGGTACATACATTTTGGCAGACATGCACACCTAGGTGGCGCTATAACGGCCAAAAAACTCTCCTGCCCACACCGATGGGCCAAATAACTCCAAACTTGGTACGCATCATCTATATGCACCTATGACACAGGTCCTTGACCTGCACCATCATATGTCCAATATGGCCGCCGCTATCGACCAATCAGCTTTCAGTTCACATTTCACAAGCTTATCATATGCCAATCAACATGAAACTCACATATTATGTTCATCTACACACTCTCTAAGACATGCTCAAGTATGACGGGAATTGCACCACTAGGTGGCGCTATACTAGAATTTCCTGAATTACCCCTACATCTTTCTTACACATGCACACACATGCAATGGCCTACCTATAGGTTTCATATACACATTGCTTCACCCATACCTACCCAGTGATTACACACACATGCTTACGCATCTCAGGCGTGCCAGATGGTGCCCATACCCTGCGCTTGGACCCCGTAATTGCCGCTTGCGGCTATATTTGGAGTTTGTATTCGTATGGACGTCCAATGTGGGTCAATATCCCGCTTCATGCACACATGCATAATGCATACCTTTATGTGCTGTTCTCTTCAGCTCTGCCTGGAGCCAATCGAAGTCACAGTGGAGCGTGTGAAGACCCGTGACATTTCTAGCCGATTGGATGAAATGGCCCTGTCAATGTGATTGGCACTGTGTCTGCGTGAGGGAGCGTGTGTCTGTGGCAGAGAGGACACTGACGTGTTGCGCCCTATCTGATATCAGCCGCCATCACTCACGATCAGCAGCCCTGCTCCATTCAGCTTTCTCCTCCCTGCGCGCACATACACACTCACACAGGCTTCCACACAACGTGGTGCCCACAACTCTCCCTCCATTGCCTGCACATTCAGTCAAAAATAGTTTGACTGAAATGAATCTGTCATTCTGTGTACACACACACACACTCGCAGATGCACACACTACGGGGCATGACGTCAAAGCTGAAGTCTTTTTGAGTAAGGCCTTCAGAGGCATGATCTCCCAGTGACAATGACTTGAAAGACTTGTTTAGTTTGTGGTGAGTCAGTTCCTCCTGAGAGAGTGGACAAAGGTGTCTTTGGCTGCTTTGTCTCAAAGTTTTTGGATGAACTGCAACATACTTGTCCGCATAGTTTGTTTAAGAAGCTGTATTAAAAATAACTCCAAACATAACAAGTTTTCAGGTGTTGATGGTATTGACGATATTGATTAATCTTCGTCATAGTAACCTTTGTCATATGTTGCTTCAAAGTTGAAGAAATCTCTTTACCCAGCTTTTCTCTTCATTCTTTTTTTTTGCCTTTTTCTCTGAATGCAATAAAAAATGTATTATACTCTAAGCATATCTCGTGAGACTAGAGTGGGAGTGACTTCTACTTTAATGCTGTATCGGTTAGCTAGGGTTATGATTCTCTATAGCTCGTGCTCTGGCTCTGTCTTGGCACAACATTGTTATTGTTATTATTATTATTTTTCCTCTTTGTGCAGCTCGTGTTAGCACTTTTTGTGTCATCACATCACAATTCAATTCAGGTAGTGGTTTCTAACAAATGTCTCTATTGCTAAAGAACATCCATTAAGCTTTACTAGGAGCATGAGTTTTGATGTGGATTTCAGAACCTGACTTTTAAAGGTCGCCATTGGATGATTGGACATTTTCTTAAAGGGTAATGTTCTATTCCTATTCACACCTCTAACAAGTTGAGATTTAATGTTGTGAGCTGTATGTCATTTATAGTAGTCATCAGGTCCTGTAGAATGCTTAGTAGTCAGTAGAAATGGTCACTACATGATATTAATAATCTTAATCTCCCTCACACACCTGTCTTGCAGTGCTTACAGCAGTGCTTTGGCATGTTGCCTCAGTACACAATTTATGGTTTGACGAACAAGGCTGATTACATTAATCTGTATATCACAAAGCCCTTTTCCACAGCTGTGGCTGAGCAGGAGTGTATTGTGCTCATTCTGCTCAGCTCTGCAGCGGTGACTGGCACAGCACTGATCTGAATGATCGTTCTTCCTGTTCTCCTTGGCAGAAGTGTTGGCATGTTTACCTCAGTGCTGGCTCCCAGACGCAAATTGGGCACCGACAGATGCCTGACCTTTTGACCCTTGCGTACTTGGGATCCGTTTCTCGTTTCTCATGCCCCCATTGTCTATTTCATTCCTTCCTGCTTCACGTCTTTCCATCATTTCTTCATCCCTTCCACCCTAGCTTTTTTTTAAATGTCTTTTTGCCACTTGTTTCACGCTTTCCTCTTTTTCTGTTGCTCCAGGCTCTCTGGTGGGAGTTGGAGATGTCATCTCCCAGCAGCTGATCGAGCAGCGTGGCTTGGCCAACCACAGTATGAAGCGCACTACCAAGATGATGAGCATCGGCTTTCTTTTTGTTGTAAGTCTCACTTACTTTTTCTTTGACGCCTCATCGGTACACCCAAGGTTGTGTGAAGAAAAGATTACAAACTGCTACATGTAAATAACCCACACTGGTTCACAGGGGACACTCGTATGAGTGGACTTGTTAACGCATCGACACAAACACGGAGCAGTCGTGGTCTGGTGGTTAGGAATCCAGTTTGTGCCTGGAGGGTTGTGGGTTTGATTCCCTGGCCCTACACCATGACTGAAGTGCCCTTGAGCAAGTGTAACCACAACTGTTCCCCGGGCGTCAGGCCAGGGCTTCCCTGGGCACGTGTGCACTACAGCCCCCTAGTGATCACTAGTGTGTGTGGGTGTGTTCTCACTGCACAGATGGATAAATGAGGACAAATTTTGATTGGGGTGAAAATCACTATTGACAAATACTGCACATTTACAATTTAGAATATATATGACCAAAGTGACATACTGCAATTGTTAGAACATGTTAGGATATTAAAAATACAGTGATGAACCTTTGATGTGATGGACCTGAATTATTTTGACATATTCTAATTGCTTGTGGCACTATGTGAAATGGTATAATTAACCATAAAAAAGAGAAGGATCATCTGGATGATGTGTGATTAAGATGCTCACAGCACTCAATATAAAGCAATAGCTTGATTTGAGGAATCGTTAGAGAAATGTTTTATTGCAAAAGCCAAAGTTGTGATTTTGATTAATGTGCAGTCCTCCCACCTGCTTTTCTTTCCAAACTTGTGGAATGCGAGTGGAAACACTAATGTCTGTTGTGTATGCATGTAGACCAATAAGTCACCTCTCTGCTACTCCAGGGACCAGTTGTTGGTGGATGGTACAAGATACTCGACAAATTAATTGTAGGGGGGACCAAAACTGCCGCAATGAAGAAAATGCTAGTTGACCAGGTAGGACTCTATTAAACACCATTTACAGAGCTCTGTGTTACAGACCCGGTAAGACTATTAAACACCACTTACAGAGCCATGTCTTAGACCAGGTAAGACTATTAAACACCACTTACAGGGCCCTGTCTTAGACCAGGTAAGACTATTAAACACCACTTAAAGAGCTCTGTGCTACAGACCAGGTAACACCACTTTCAGAGCTCTATCTTACAGACCAGGTAATGCCACTTACGGAGCTCTGTCTTAGACTCTATTAACACCACTTACAGAGCCCTGTCTTAGACCAGGTAAGACTATTAAACACCACTTAAAAAGCTATGTGCTACAGACCAGGTAACACCTCTTACAGAGCCCTGTCTTAAATAGTTATCTCTGTTGAGCCTCTGTGTTCATCACATTTGCTGAATATCAGCACACAAAATATGACATAAACATTTTACAAGACCAGAATTTTACAAGAGTTACAAGATCAGTATTCAATATTTGTGAATAGAGCAGTGTTGGTGGGAACCACTGTTGAAGTGCATGTGACTAACTACTAGTTGTTCTCTATTGGACATTCCTATATGTTCCTAGGTGTTCTTTATATGACATTCCTATATGTTCCAAGGTGTTCTCTATAGGAAACTCCTATGTGTTCCTAGGTATTCTCTATAGGACATTCCTATACGTTCCTAGGTGTTCTCTATAAGACATTCCTATATGTTCCTAGGTGTTCTTTATAGGACATTCCCTGCAAGATTTTTGTCTCTATTACCTTCCACTCCAGTTTCACGCAGGCAGAACTCAATAGCCTTCTGGTTGGAGTTTAGTAGTGTCCGTTTTTTCACACGTGGCAATTACATTGACAAAGCGTGGGTGTGCTCTATAGTTGGATCTATTGTTTGCTCTCTTGGGCCTTTCAATGGTAAAGATGTTTGGCAGAACCTGCTGCCTCTATTTATGATATACTATCTTGGGGTGATACCAGAACAATAAGTAAGCACAACGTGACCGGATAGCAGCCAGTCTCAAGGTGTTCCAAAATGCCACTGATCATTAGAAACCCACGACAGCCAACAGTATACAGTGTATTTCCCATGGTATATAGTTATCACAAGAAAGTTTCTTGCTGTAATACGTTTTTGGCTGGATCATTAAAAGGAGTGCAAGATATTTTCTTTATGACATTGGTCCTGACTCTTTGACAGACTGCAATTGAGTTTTAGTAAATGGCCATGGGTCAAGGGCTATATTGCAGTTTTGGGGTAGTAGCCCTGTGTTTAGGGATCTTTAGATGCTGACTACTGCAGTTGCATCCTTGAGCATCTACAACTATCTCTTCAGCTCAACTCCACTACTCTGATCAGTGGTTCTGAGTGAACTCTTTATATGAATGCTACAAGAAGCAATCCATTAAAAAATAGATTTACATGCAAGTTACATTTAACCCAAACAAAACTGCAATTGATAGCATGTTTTATATCGCTAGGCCTTTCTAAAGCATAAAATTAGATTCAAAAAGTAACATGACTTTTAATGGCTAGCAATATTCTTTTAATATATTATGAAAAAGACTACAATGCCTTAATTAATTATATAAATAGAATTCAGAATGATCTTAATTGTATTACTATATTCCAGTTTAGATTTTTCAATTTCCAATCTTAAGCTTTAACTCAAGTTAAAGTCAAGACAACATGTCGGTGTAGACATTCTAAATTTGGAATAATACCTTTAACCTGCATTTACAAAACAAAAAAACAAATATCCTGTCAAACTATAGCTGTACAACTCAGTTTGTGCTTTTGTACTAGCATCTTTCTTGTATTTTTTCACATAGAAACAACAGAAATATTATGTTGTCATTAGGCCCAGTTCTGTCCAGAACTACATATATTTAAAATTGCAAACCCCATGTCTTAAAGATATGTTTTGTTTTGTTTTCTTAGATGGAGACTTTGCTGTTCTAAAAATGAACGGACCTGAGGCAAGGTGTCCTCAGAGATGCTCGTCAGATGTTTGTCTAGAGTACACAGACACATGTGATGTGCTTATGGAGCTAGTGTTTATCATTGTTCGTTTGTTTTAGCCCTTCTGGGTGCACACCCTCTCTGTGCATGTCAAGTAATCCTTGCATTGATGAGTGTACAATGAATGGCTGCTTGCATAATTTGTTTGAAGCATGATTTCAGTGGAGTGGATGGTCAGAATAAGGACTGGATGGTGCCTGCTAAGGCACACAAGTACGCCCTTTTGCCAAATCAATATAAACAGTACGGCTCACAATGTATAGACTTTTTCCCCACCCTTTGTCACCCAAAAAAAGATCCCGAGACTCATTTTAGAAACCTTTTTTTCTTTTCCCAAAGTTTTGCCACTCTACAGAATGTATGTGTGCATGTAGTACTTGTTTTATCGTGTGTGTACATGAGAGAAGGTTGAGTGATTTAATGCACAAGTGTCATTGCTGAATGAAATAGATACGGTAAGCCGTATAAGAAACTGCTATAAATCTGGATTTACCTGTAGTGACCCCTTCATAGTCATAAGACCATAAACTCTAAAGATTTACAGATGGACAAAGAATTGTTTCTGTGAATACAGCTTTTCTCAAGGAGTAAGTATAACAAAATATTAGTGAGGTTGCTTTTGTATTTTTGTTTGGAGATTTCCTTGGACTGGATTTCTAAGGCTGAAATGAATCTGACGTGTGTAACAGGTTCCATCAGGTTTACTTTAAACATCTTTTACACTCTTGTTTGTGAGGGAGGTTTACAGAAATGATGCAATTGTACAATCTTGTGGGAACAAGATTTCCTGATATCATTCGCAAGTGTTATGTTGAGTGCAAATGTTAGTCAAGGTTCATCAATGAAAGAAATTATGTGTAACTTAAAATAGATTTCTAGCAGTATTTGTCCATAATATCGATTAAAAATGAATCTCCGTGCAGCCTACATGAATTGCACAGTGGTGCATGCTATTCTAATGAAGCTGCCTTTTATTACAGGTGGGGTTTGCTCCATGTTTTCTTGGTGCATTCCTGGGAATCTCCGGAACTCTTAATGGACTAACTGTGGAACAGAACATAGCCAAGCTCAAGAGGGTCAGTGTGTAACTAACTATTCTCCACAAAGCTTACTGTTCAACAGTTATCTAGTACAGTTTTTACTCAAAATGGATAGTGCGCTATGGAACAGTGTAAACCTTGGGAACTTGAATTGTAACTTCAGCTTTTCAGTGGAAATCAAAAGCAGACAGTATTTTAGTAACACAGACTACTTCCGGCCCACCATGGTGAGCAAATGCAACCAGCCACTTGATGCCCCAGCATCTCCTCTTCTCTCTCACAGCCAGAAACACTGTTCCTTAAACAGTAGGAATGATCTCCAGATCTGCACAGTGTAATTAAAAGCCATTTAAGGTATTGGAGGGAAGGACATGTTTCAGTGCAGCATTTGATGACTCATGTGTCAGGGTATAAGGAGGTGGGGCTTGATAGCAATGTTTTCTGGTAGCGGACCATAAATTATTTATGTAAGGAAGGTAGTTGAGTTAAAATGAGGCTGAAAGGTCAATCACCTAAATGTCAGAAAAGACAGAAAACAGATGACAAATGCGCTCATTAAGCCAGCAGCTTACCTAAAACAAAATGTGAGGTGAATGCAATGGTCCAATGGTGCACCTATGTAGACCTAACATCTCTGGAGCCTGAAATTATGGCAGCAACTGGTTAGACCCCTCAGCTCACAAGTTACATGTGGATTCATGGTAGGTTGTTTTTCAGCCCCTAGTGAAGCTGTTCTGGTAAACCACATCTTCTACAAGACACAATGAAGATTAAACTCAGTGTTATTTGCAGATATAGCACGTTTGACAGACATTGTCAAAAAGCAGCTAAATGGAGGTCCATGGGTATGAAGAAGAAACTTTGACAGAATGAAAAGATTAACTTATCCTCCTCTAACTGACACTAGACAGTGAAAAAACCTATACTTGGATATTATCCAAGGAAATCAGTTAATTTTCCCACAAGGCTAATTTCAATTAACCCTAGAAGCACATTTCACATTGTGAAATTGGATAACATCCCTCCACAAAGCTCTCGTTCATCTTTTATTATGAGACACCAAAGGTCCCATCAGGTGAGGAATGTGGCTTTGCTAAAAAGGTCAAGTACCCATTAGTTCTCAGGACTGCAACGATTAACCCCAAACGATTCATCCACTCATTATTGTTGTCTTAAGAGCTGTTTGAGGCTTTAATAGCCCTGGTTGTAAAGTAGTCTGCAGCATAATGAAGTGTTACCAATGTTACCATTGGCTTGTCTTTGGGATAGCTGTCATCAGGGGGTTTTGTGCACCATGCTAGTTCCGAGTTACTAAAATGCAGTGCTGTGTTTTTACAGTGGTGTAATCACATTAACATTTGTCTGTGTGATGCCTGGCTCTTCATGCCTTTGCTGAGATGATCCAGGTGTACTTTACCATTCAAGCTTTCAAGTAGTTTAACATGATATTGTTTTAGAAACTTTGCTAATATAGACTAGATTACATCTTGGTGTTATTAATCGAACACTCGTCTGTGCTTCATCTACCATATTAGTTTAAAGATGAAAGAAAAATGAATAAACTAAGATATAGATTCTTGCCCTCTAATCAGCATGCCAGGGAAATGCCATATGCCAACACTGACCCTCATGCCAGCTGTTGCTAACCCCTGCTCTAGGACATTTGGGCTTTGAAATGAAAAGAATGGTTGTGCCATATCATCAGCACTCTTATGGTTTACATTTTTCTTTAGTCTCTCTTTCTGTAGTTGCTGTCATGACTAAATCGGTGCCAAACAATATAGTGGCTTCTCCTCAGGTGGTCAGTCCTGTAAGCCCGTAACTAGAAACCATTACGGCGAGGAATATGAGAAAACATCAGCCCAACTCTCCAGGCCTGGCTCCGTTTATGCACCCCTCCTGCTCAGCTGACCTTTCCAAAGATTGCACTTGACCAGACCGTGTTTCAAATTAGCTGCTTTTTATAAGCCCTTGAGGTACTGGCTGTTGACCTCTGGTTCATATGAGCTTAAAATGTTTAACCGGAAGACATGAGTGCCCTCAGCCTGGATGAGGCCCTGTGGCCCTGGTGAGCTGTCAGCTTTTATGTGACCATTCAGCGCTGATGAAGAAACAATAACATAAACATGACTAAAAATGATGACTAAAAGATTTCTTGTGTTTGACTCAAAAGGATTACCGGCAATGTTTTGCAATGCTGTATATAAAATTCGAAATTGGGGTGTACTTAGAATGTGTATTCAGTGTTAGGTGTGTATGTATAGTGTAGTTCTGTTTATGGAATGTGCTTTGAATTTGTCATGATGTGACATGGCTGTCCTGAGTATTCAGTCTCAATTAGTAAAGGTCAGATGTCAAATGTCCAAGATCAGTAACATCTTAACACTTATATGTGTATTTCTAACAGTATCTTAAGACTGACATACACATTTTCTTTCCTATTACTCTCAGGACTATTTTGATGCTTTAGTCTCCAATTACTATGTAAGTTTTTATTTCAATTACTTGTTCTGGACCTAAAATATTGAAGAAAAAATATAGCCTAACATCTTACTAACACTGGCTACATTTCCATTCAAGGGACTTGAAAATGAATTTATTTATTTATGAAAATTGCTTCAGCACTTAAAACTGTCGATAAACCAGTGGAAATGGAAAATGAAAGGTTGGTAAAATTCTTAATGTTACAAAATTGTTTTTAATGTTAGCAGTTTATATTACGTTCTAAACCACTTTTTGTAAAAAAAAAAAAGAGAGAGAAAGAAAGAAAATCACTTGAATGGAAATGTGAGCAGATGCATAAATGAATATTTTGCTCTCTGATAATTCATAGCCAGTTTGCTGAGACTAATATCCACACTTAATCTGCTGTATTTCCTTACTATTGTCAGTTGTGGCCTGCTGTCCAGATCGCCAATTTCTATTTCATTCCACTTCATCACAGGTGAGAACACATTTCACTCATTGTAATATATTCCAGGATATTTATACCTCATCCCATTTCATCTTCATTATAAAGACTTCATTAATTTCAAAACTACTCTTGAAATCTAACTTTGATACTTTTGTCATTTATAGATTGGCTGTTGTCCAGATTGTAGCTGTGGCCTGGAATTCCTACCTGTCCTGGAAAGCCAATAAGATGTAGTGAAATGCCATTCTTGTTATGCCATATAGGAAAAAGGACATTTGTTGGAATTTGTTGACCAGATTGGAATAATCAGGAATAAATATCAGTACATAACAGAAAAATATAGTCTAGTTGACTTTCATTCACAGATTCAAAGTTGTAGTTCCCTTTAAGTTATATAAAACTATATAAGTTAAAGTTATATAGAACTATAAACTTTATATTTTTGAATACCTGGGAAAGTATCTATTCTATGTTTTGTAATTATGCAATCTATGATCTGTTTAAAGAAATACGCATATTTGTGTATAAATATCTAACATCTGTTGTTAAAATTAAAATTCTTAAATTTTAAATTAGATCATGTTCAGCTGTCTACATTCAAATGCTAGCATCTTAAAAACATGGTGTTAACGTCCAGATGCATGGACATACTCAGCTGATATTAAATAGCATTTCATTAATTCTTTAACAATGAAAGTGCTGTAGATGGTCACTACAGTGAAATGCAAGTTGAGCAAGTTGAATTCAGGATTTATGTTTACTATAGGCTATTTTGGTTATTCTTCCTTATTTTAGATTAGATTTAAGGCCTAATATTATGGTTTAAAAGGGAACATTTATGTAAAGCCACTACCCCCATGCCCCTCCCCTTTCTCAAATGTTACCACTTCTACTTCATCTCCTAGTGATGGTTAAAGCTTGCGTTTCCTGTTCTGTGGTGCTGAACAGTGGATGTCATGGGTGTACTAGCTTTGACCCCATCTCTCTGTCTGTGTCCTTTACAATAATTATAAGCATGGTTATGATTAAACATACCCTAATTAACGTGTTTTCATACTTAAAACTCTCATCGCATGTTCTTGTTTTACAATATTAAATAGAAGTCCACTCAGTTTAAATTTAGATTCTTGTTTGAAATACCAAACGTAGTATACCATAATCTCTGTAATCTCTTTCCTGGAGGTGCAAAACTTTAATTAAATGACTGGTGATTATAATTTAGTATTAAAAATTAATATAGTTAGATCCCCCAACACGCGAAGGGTTTCAGCACCATGGATAGATCACAAGCACGTTTCCCTGTTGTGCGCGTGCGGTGGTCAGTGATGCAGAAATGCATAACGACAGCAGCTATTTAGTCTGTTCGGTTCCTCATTTATACATAATGGTATGGACAGCGATGGACAGATTACTTATGGTGCCCCTCTTACTGATGCAAACACCTGAGGATAAAATCGAAACTTTAAAACATGGGATGTTATAAAACCAACAATAAAGCATTTCGTGTAATAACTTCTGCGTTCGTGTTAATTGTTTCTTTGGGGAGGTTGTTTGATATGACACCCTCAATGCATTATACGTAGGCAAGCTTTGTAGACCGAGTGTATTTCTCCTAATTAATCCGATCGGGACCTTGCGCGCCATCCTTAATTATGTCACACTGACGTTCTGCGGTCTACAATTTACCTTAACGTCGTCCACAAGATACACAGTATCATCCGGTTCGTCTAGAACTCTTCCTATTACTTCAGACCTGTCTAATTTACAAGCGGTTTATGCACTTCCACTGACGTCAGTGGAGCTATCTTGGATGTATATAACCGTTCATCAGGATGTGTCCCACTCCCAAAGCTGAAGGACTCCGCTCACAGTCCCAAGTCAGATCGCTTGTCTGTCAGAACTTTTGAAGCATAGAGGCGACAAAGTAAGTTGTAGTTTTTTACAGTTTGCCTTTTTCAACTGCTAAAGCCTCCTACTGTTAAGGGGTCTTTTATCCATAACGGTTTTTCAGAAGAAATGTACACTCATTTTTATTTGTTCAATAATATAGTTGACCATCTCTTCTTGATTATTTTTGCTGGATGCATGAATGTTCTTTTCCCGTGTGCCATTATCTTTTAGTAAAGTAAACATGGTTCATTTTCCAATTTATTTTATAATGATTTTTGATCGGTAGTATTTCTAGTTGGCCATTTCCATATCGATATGACATTTTGTCTTTTGTACAATAAAGGCCCGTGCTAGTGTATGCACGGATTCGAGCGTATTTCTGTTTTACCTGCATATGCTAACTTTTAAATTTTATAGACTGGGAAGTTAACCATGTATATTTTGTGGACTTATCATTCAAATTAAAATCTTTTTGTACTTTTTTTAAATCTAGGGAGTGAGCTCTCCCTCGTGTTCTTCATGATGCCCATCTCAGTTGTGCTCCTAGCTACAGTGTTGTTGACCACTCTCATTCCCCCGAGTGCCTGTCGACCCCGTGATCTAAGCATCTTCGATGGCCACGGGTATAGGAACCAACTTGACGAAGTGTTGCTGAGAGCCGGAGACAACGCAATGTCCTACCTCATTGGTGAAAAAATTCTGCAGTATTTGCAAAGAAATCCTGTATCGCAAAAAGGTGCCTCACGTGCTCCCTTAGACAACGCGCTGACGGCGCTCAGTTCAAAGGCTCGTCCACATCTGGCGCGCTCCTTGCAGCAGATCGAAAAGGGACGCGCGCAAGAGGACGAGAACAGTTTGGAAGATCTCGGGGAGTTATCTAAGAGGAACGAAGACCCACCGATATCCATTGATCTCACTTTTCACCTGCTGCGAAATATGATCGAAATGGCTCGAATCGAAAATCAAAGGGAACAAGCTGAACTAAACCGCAAGTATCTAGATGAGGTTGGGAAGTAAGTCCGCTGAAATCGCGTCCGCTGAACATGTTGGTTACTCATTTGAACACCCAGCGTCGAACCGCTCAACAGCCACAAGCTCAACGTACTCACAGCTCAGTTCATTTTCTTGAAATTCTTGCTACAACATTATATTCCACGATGCCTGGTCCCTAAGCGCAGCTGATGCTCTGCCCGTCTGTCAGTTTGCCAGTGGTAAATTGCCGCCTGTGGTGACAGCCCTCATATCGATGGACATTTTAGTGTGTAAGGGAAACCTGGAGTCGGAAAGTGAACTCCCTTCAAACAGGAAGTCTCGACGGATATCAGTGCGTGAACATCTGTTGCATATGCCACATCTAAACCTTGTAAATGGATTAAATAAATATTTAAGTTGATTACTTTAACATTATTATGAATTGCCATTCTAGATTTTTTTACTTTATGGCTAATGATCTGACGGTCTACTTTCGGTATTTAATGTTTTGTCTATTTAATTTAATGAAATAAAAAAAAGGTTTCTGGATATGACTTTGTGCACACGTCAGGTCAAGTCTCCAATATGGGTTTGATGCTGGCGGCTATTCTGTTTTAAAAGTTTAATCTTCTGCACGTGTCTCGGACAGAGGGACCTTGAAACAGTGTCATACTAAAATGAAAATCTTTTTGTGGCCTTAGTAGAAATATCTGACTTCACCTGCTACCGTGTATTGGTGTGCATACGCGCACCCTTGTCACAGAAGCACGCTTGACAATGCTGAAACAAGTTGTGCGCAAACATACTGTCATACTGTGAGGGTAAACAGTAGCACTTCTTATTACAAAATGACATTAATATTATAAAATGACATCCATGTTTTCTGTCAGACATGAAGTGATTCAGCTATAATGTACTTTGTATATATTAGTTTACATAAAAGGGTCCCATAAAACTGTGGTAGTTACAGCATGAAAGTAATGATCAATAAAAGTTCCATAGGTTGTTAAAAGTCAAAGACAATACAAAATCAAACTAACGTGCACTATACTGTTCACACATGTTTTTGGCTCACTGTGAAATGAAACCTTAATTCTGATATTTGCTTATAAACAAATGAGTTGTGGACATGTTTGATGATCATCTTTAATGCACTTTAATTCAGAAAAGATTAAAACACCAATATCTCACACCATGTTACACACACAAACACAAAAAAATAGATACCAAGATGTTCTGGTTTTAAATAGTCAAATCATATGCATTCTAAGTTGATTTCCATATCGTCACTGATGACATTCTGTCATTGAGTAATCAAAGACTTGTGTGATAAACTCATTTTGCTGCTTTATGAAATTATGAAGTGTGTGTGTGTGTGTGTGTATGTATATATATAGTTTTGTGTGTGTGTGTATATATATATATATATATATATATATATATTTATATATATATATATAATTCAATACATGATGTGATGATGTGGGGAGCTAAGAGGTGTTTTATTGATGTATTGTGCAATCAATCTACAGTCTAATACACAACAAAGACAGACAAAGAGGATGAGAAACTTCTGCTTGGGGCATTATGAACAGTACATGTGGGATTGCGGAAATCTTGTTTTTCATTTTGTAAAGAAAATTGGGACATGTGGGAGCCATTTTCATAAATACAAAACCTTTGACACCAATCCCATTGTTAGAAAGAAGCAGAAATTATTTTTACTGCTTGTTATACAATGTACAGTATTCTTTTCCTTACCAAACACTGGACCAAAACAAGTGGGTATTGTTATGACTACCTGCCTCATTTCTTTGAGTTACTTAACTTTAACTTTATTTCTGCCTTATGAAGAAAATGTGATTAATTGAAGTTTAAGAAAGCACACAACTAGACACCTAACTGCTACTCAACAGCCTCAGAATGGATCATTGGCTCCGTCACCCTCAGTGGGTTTCCCTTGTTATCAGAAATAATGCCACCTTTGAGTCACCAGAAGTCAAATAACATTGTTTATGACAACCACATCTACCGTGCTCATGTAGAGCTCTGAAACATATGCAAATATCCTTGTCCTGCTGGACTCCCAATCAATGCCACTGTCTCACACCACTCTCCACTCACGAATTCATCAGTAGGTTGACGGCTCTGGTGACAAGGTCAGAGCTCGTGAGCACAGACACAGTCAAACCCTCATATATCCCCGTGCCATAAAGAACACAGCAGTTAATAAGTAATGGTACACAGGAAAGGCCCGGAGGGCTGGGCAGGCCATCAGGGGAGCCTCTCAGAAAGTGTGAAAGGGTAGTTTCCAGAACAAGAATACGAGCTGCTAATAGATAAGAGCCTTTTTCTGCACAAAGTCGCTTGCAGTTAAAACTCAGCTGCACCTTTTCAGTTTCCACTTCAGCCCTCGTTCCTGCATAATAGTCTGAAAAGCAGCTTCAGTGTTGCTTTAAATATCATGAACAGGAAGCTGAGACATTGGTGCTTGTCTGCAAACATAGGATTCATATTTTTAATAAGTGAAACAGATGGGAAACAGATGGTTTAAGATTGCTGTACTGATGAAGTACTCCTCTTAAATGGACCTGCTGTTCATGGGTGTTCAAGTTCTGTAGTGTTGGACATGACATGACCATGTGTCTGAAATGACATTACCGTCATAACAGCTCACATGGCTAGTAATCTTGCAGCACAATTTCTGGAGACAGGTGATATCAAGTATTCACCCTGGAGATGATGTGAGATGCAATAAGTCACAGTTTCACTCATCAATTCATCGACAATAGGTCCAGTCAGTGAAGCATTTTTTGAGGCTCAGACTATAGTTTTGATGAACCATAGTGAGCATGAACACAACATTCTTTGGTTTGAAGGTGAACAGTTGTGTCTATGAGCTGAACTAAGGGGCTGAAGGTGTAAACATGCAGCTAATTGTGTTGAGAACACAAACACATGATCCAAACACTTAATACATTCATTCTTTTCATATTAATCAGAGACCAAAATCTACTTTACAACAAAATATTCAACTGAAGGAAATCAAATATCAATAACAGGCACAGCTACAGTGATAATGATGCCAATTCATGGATTAGAATCCTAATGGTAAGGTAATTGTCTGGCTGTGGAAAACAGATTTAAGTGTATGAAACAGAGAGGGGAGAAAAATTCCAGTGTTGTGGAGTCGCTTTATGGAAGACTCATTCTTTGAAGCTATGGCGTTCTGGTGGAGGAATGGTGAACAAGTCAGGGTGCAACTCCATTGGTAGAGACAGGAAACTGGAGGGACAGGAGGGAGTAAGGTGTGGAGCGTCTTATAAGCAAGGAGGAGAATATTGAAATGAAGGCATAGCTGAAAAGGGAGCTGCATCTTGGCAGTTTAGGAAGATGAAAAAGGAGATTGTTCACTAAGGGATTAACATGAGAATCCAAAGACTAAAGTTGACTGAGGTTACAAACTGAGGAAGAGGGATACACCAAGAGTCTTAAACTCTAGAACTTGTTTTACTAGAACTCTAGAAAAAAGAAGAAAGGAAGTGATACAGAAAAATACCTACTGCATTCCCCACTGTGAGGTATTATAGTGGAAATGTGATTGTGAGACAGTTCCCAAAGGCCATGGCAATCTTGTTAGGATACCTAACAACGTGGACCCCATAAAATACCAGGTGCTTCATATCTCAGGAAGATAAGACTAGATCATGGTGGATCTTCAAATGTGATCTAAAGAACCAATGACTAAAAGATCTGGAAAGTATGTAAGAATAGTCTCACATACATTTGCACATTTTCTCCAATATTAAATGAGAAGGTTTATTGCTGCCAGTACAGTACTGTGCAGCATTCCTATATTTTCTGGTTGTAATATAATAAAAGAAACTGAGAAATAATTATATATGGCCATTATACTAATGCTAAAACAACACATTTAGTGGTGGCCTGAGACTTTTTATTATTATTATTATTATTTATTTTTATTTTACTGTTTATGTGAGTACCAATTTGTAATCAAAATATTGACTATCGAAACAATTAACTGAAAGGTTAGTTTTCTCAATTTTCGTTGGAAGAAACAATGATTTAATAATTTTTTGCTCATCTTTACCCGTATCAATAACTCAGGGGCGAGAATCTGCACTGTGATATTTAATATCATTAGACTTCACAGGGCCCCTATTGTGTGGGCTGGTTCTTCTCCTGCTCCAGGTGGCCAGGCTACGTCCTCCATGCCCTCGTCCAGATCACAGGGCTCTTCTGTTCCCTCACTTTGCGAGTCTGCAACCACAGAGCATGCTTTCAGGCACCATAGTAAATATTTTATTTTCATAATAAATATATTTTGAAGGCATTCATATTTTTCATGTATGACTGTGCAGGGTCTTGGGCCCAGGTCCTTTCTTTATATCTTTACCTGTCTGGAAGTCAATAGTTTTCAGCATGTTAGCAATATCGTCTGTGTTGACAGCAAAGTGTGCCATGCTCTCGTAACCCAGCTCTATTCGCTCAACGTTGGAGGCCTTCGCAGTATCCCTGATCCTGTGAAGGACATGGCAGTGCAGTTGATGCCCCATAAATTACAGTGATAGATGGCATTAACCAGTCACACACCTTCCCGCGGTTATTTGTGACGCAGGTCCACGAGACAGCATTCTGTGTCTCCACAGGTAGAGCAGAATGGAGCAGACACAAGCAAACAAGCAGCTCACGCAAGAAGGAGTGTACAGGTTTGTTTTTGTAGTAGTAGTTCCTCAAGACGTCAGGGGTGACAACCGAGGACACATGAGTAACGTTTTCAGGCCTAGTTGCAGTTTTGTTTTCATGAGCTCCTATAGTTTCTTTTAAAACGATACTTTAGATTAGACTATGGAAGCCTCTTACTCTAATAACTCTCTTCAATCCATTTAGTCTTTTTTTTGTATCAAACAGTTCCAATAATTTTTCAAATCAAATATATTGTTTAAAGGCAGAGACATCAGACTTAATGTCTTTTCTAGGGCTACAAAAAGCTTGTAAATTCTGTATTGGTTTGCATTCAATTATTTGTTAATCACATTATGTGTCTCACGTGTCAAATGTAATTTCTTAGCGATTTAAGGCATTTAAGGCATACTGCATATTTAAAGAAAGAATTGTAAATGTACACTCACAAGCCACTTTATTAGTTACACCTGTCCAACTGCTCATTAATGCAAATGTTGAATTAGCAATCACATGGCAGCAACTCAATGTATTTAGGCATGTAGACATGGCCAAGACGATCTGCTGCAGTTCAAACCGAGCATCAGAATGGGGAAGAAAGGTGAATTAAGTGACTTTGACTTTGAACTTGGTTGTTGGTGCCAGGCGGGCTGATCTGAGTATTTCAAAAACTGCTGATCTACTGGGATTTTCACGCACAACCATCTCTAGGGTTTAAAGAGAATGTTCCGAAAAAGAGAACATTTCCAGTGAGCAGCTGTGGGTACAAATGCCTTGTTGATGCCAGAGGTCAGAGGAGAATGGCCAGACTGGTTCAAGCTGATAGAACGGTGTTACAACCAAGGCATACAGAAGAGCATCTCTGAACACACAACACGTTGAACCTTGAGGCAAATGGGCTAAAGCAGCAGAAGACCACACCATGCACCACTCCTGTCAGCTAAGAACAGGAAACTGAGGCTACAGGCTCACCAAAATTGGACATTTGATAGAAGATTGCAAAAATGTTACCTGGTCTGATGAGTCTCGATTTCGACTGCAACATTCGGATGGTAGGGTCAGAATTTGCCGTCAACAACATGAATCATGGATCCATCCTGACTTGTATCAATGGTTCAGGCTGGTAGTGGTGGTGCAATGTTGTGTGGGATATTTTCCTGGCACATGTTACTACCAATTGACTACCAATCGTGTTAACGCCACAGCCTACCTGAGTATTGTTGCTGACCATGGCCATCCCTTTATGACCACAGTGTACCCATCTTCTGATGGGAAAACGCGCCTTGTCATAAAGCGCAAACCATCTCAGACTGGTTTCTGGTTCAATGAGTCCACTGTACTCGAATGGCCTCCACAGTCACCAGATCTCAATCTAATACATCACCTTTGGGATGTGGTGGAACAGGAGATTTGCAGTATGGATGTGCAGTCAACAAATTTGCAGCAACTGCATGATGCTTTCATGTCAATATGGTCCAGACTCTCTGAGGAATTTTTCCAGTACTTTGTTGAATCTAAGGATTAAGACAGTTCTGAAGGCAAAAGGGGGTCCAACCCGGTACTAGCAAGGAGTACCCAATAAAGTGGCCGGTGAGTGTATAAAGCCTTTTTTTTTTTTGTCTAGTTTTTATTTAACTTATAATTTAGTGTTTCACTTGGTAGATCGTGTTGCCCTGTTTATAATTATACAGTATAACTTCCAAGGGGTGAAAGTGATAAAAGTTAAAGAACCAGTTTTAAAATCTGTTAAACATTGTTGAAAATGCATGCAAACTGTTGTAACATTTGCATACAACCACTCATAGCATAACTATTATTATGTAAATGAGAATAATCCAAAAGCTTGATGGGTCATGCATTTTCACTAGAGTATAGTTTTTTAGTATGCAGTAAGTATTGTAATGTAAATATGAAAGGTCAGTGTTTTTAATTAAATTTAAATGTTTATGCTCGCATGACTTTTCGTTAAAGTTCAGATTTAATTCTGGTGATTGCAAGATGACGTTTGTTCATTGCAGCTTTTGATGACAGCAGTACAGAAGTGCTTATGATCTGAACATGCCGAGTGAATTAATTGAAAACTTTCAAACTCCTATAATGAGGACTTACTTTTTACACACTTCTTTAGCGCTCTGTGGATATAGGAAGTAAGATTCATAAGTAAGGAGAAACCTCTTGGTCTTGTGAATGACTCACAACGTCAATGCAAACAAAAAACAAATTGGCTGTCATGTCCCCTGGTTACGGAGTAAAGTCAGCAGGTTCAGCTAGTCGTGGCACTTTCCACCTGAAAATCATTGAAATTATTGAGAATTATGAAATTATTTTCACCCGATAAAGGATGTGCTATTTATCAGCGCTGACCTCACTCAAGAGAGTGTTGACATCATTGGGAAAACCTCTGAGTACCTAGAGTCAGGTTTCCCACATGTGCCACACACACACACACAGCGGTGTAGGTAAGTGGAAATCAATATTTGCTTGTTGGTATTTATGTGAAAAGGGTGTTGACAGGGAGTCATTTCAGTCAGCTGTCAGGATGCGAGGACATGAGTGGAAATCTCTGGTATGAAAAGGTAGAGAGAAAAGCAATGTGTCCTCACACTGGCCTTATGTAACCTTGTGTGAGTAGGACCCCAGCTGGAGCAAAAGACTGAAGTCTTTAATGTTAGCTGAAATAAGCAGATTACTTATTTGTAACTTTTATTATTTTTATATAAAGATATAATTATTATTTATTTTTAGCTAAAGAAAAGCGACACTCAAACTGTAATCCTTTTTTTGAAGGTCTTCAGATTTTAACAGTCCACAACATAAAATATGACAGGTATGAAGAACCTGTTCAAATATACAGTATTTTTTTTTAAACACTGATACTTATTACATTAGTGTAACTAAGATATGTTCAAGAAGAGTTCTAGAGTACAGTACCTGAAGGAACACCGCCATCTGCGGCTCCTCCATCGACTGGATGGCTGCCTCTACAAGTTTAACCGCCACCTCCAGTTGGTCGCCGTGGCGGCGGATGAGCGAGCGCACACGGCTCAGTTTCTGGTCCTGTTCCCTGCCGACACATTCCACCAGCTCCTTCTTCCGCTCCTCCAGGATGGCATAGAGTGCATCAAACTTATCGCACAGCATCTGCTTCTGCTGCTGACCCTTCTCCTTGAAACCACGAACACAGCAAGCTGCACGTTTTTAACTTGTAGTATCACGTTTAGTAAAAATGTTTTCTTTCAATTATTTTCTAGTTACCAGATTAAAGTTTTCAATCCGTTCTTTTACAGTGACTATGCATAACGTGTGAAGATGGCTGGAATGTTTAAAGGTGCCCTGTAGGTGGGTGCACTTCTGTTGTTCTCACTTCAATAGTCCTGCAAACATCCTCCATCTGGGAGATCACGGCCTGGACTCTGTCATTTCCTGCCACCAAGATGGCGATGCCGTCGCTTAGCTCGGTCTGAAACAAAACAGGGCGAGATCCTACTAACCAGGCTTCGTGGTTCACTCTCAACAACATAACCATCATTCTCAAAGTGTCATCTTTCACAACAGTGTCAGACTCAGTTATGTCAGATCCGTTCTGACAAACAAGGGATCATAGAACAGCATGCGAAGCTGCTTGCTGAGCACGTAAGGTTGTTTGTAGTCATGAGTGACCAAACTTTGCTCATTTGCCTTTGTAATAAGTGATTCACCGCATGAGTGGAAAGGTCACTGCAGCCACCTGTGTGGATTCATGAGTGTCACTGGGATCTGGCCCGTTGCTGCGGACCAATGGCTGCGGATAGTCGCGCGCTTCTTGAGAGCATCGGCACTGGCCGGCATTACATCACGCTGTTGCTGTCGACCCAAACGGGGCTTTCTCGTGGCAGGGGCGGACACAAGCACGTCTCCCAGTCTTTGAACGACCTTCGGCAGAGCAGTGCTGCACATAACACTCCGACATATGGTGTCCTCCACGCATGCCACTTCACTGCTGTGGGAGATGCTAGTACCATTAGTCATTGTTCATCTGGTGTCTGGTAGCTATGAGGAGAGAGAGATGAGAACAGCACCTTATTGCAAACAAAAAAATTCAAACCAACCCTGAACCCTGGGGAGGTCTGAGTCATTTCTCTGGGTCAGCCGAAACTTGTGTGACGATCCTGATCACTAGCCCACCAGAAGCATGTTGAGATCACAGCATTGTCCCAGCCATCCAGTAAGGTGACGACATGAGCTGCTGTTGGTAGGTGGATTCAAATGTGCGTGATTTGTTTTGCTCAGTTCTCAGTTCCTGTTCTGTAGTCAACATCTGATGAGTCATTTAACAATACTGGGTTGGTTCTGTTAAAGCATCTCCAGATTCCATATTAAGATCTTTGATTATGTGGCAGTGGCTCTTGGTAGGAGGCAGGGGGCAGATAATCAGAGGGAAATTAAATGGTGTGTGTGTTCTTCAGTGAGCAACTGGGAAAGTAGGTATTGCCACCTGAGTGCCAGTGTGAGATTCGGCACTTATGGTGTTGGAGGTCTTCTGGGTTGTACATTACACACACACACACACACACACACACACACACACACACACACACACACACACACTTGTTAATTTTGCTTTCACTTCACACTGTGAAAGCAGGTGCACCCGTCCTCTGTTTGACCAGACTGGGACAGACGTGATTGACAAAATAGTGTTGACCTATTGCTGTGATGTAAAATGTTTGTGTGCATGCAGAGCAGTGTTAAATACGAGCTAAAATATGCCTTTTAGGCTAGGTTTTAGGCTAGGGCCCCAACAAGCTGACCTTGTTTCCTGTTCCCTTGTGCACCTGAAACACTTTATCAGTAAGCACTTACACTTCATAATGGCTTAGATGCATTTTCAGTTGGAATGGAACCAAACAAAGGAGTGGCTTGAAGGTTACAAGGACTGGGGTGAAAAATTCTATTCCTGGTACTGGAGAAACTCTACCTTATTTTTCCTTATATGAGGTCCAGTAGTACTTGGGTTCCAGGTTTGGAAAACACTACTCTACCCTTAGTCATCTGTTCATGTACGAACCATTTTTAGAAGTGTCTTTCAAATGCAAAATTCTGGGATTTCTGGCAGGTTTGGGGCTCACAGTCATGACTTTCTTTGGCATGCGGCCAATCATATTCGCTCAGCTTAGTTCCATTGCACGAACTAGGACTGGAATTCAGCCAAGATATTTCAAAATAAATGGCAGTCAGTGTTCTAACTATATTGGGTCTCGTCCATAAAACGGAGCACAAAAATTCATAAGTGCACTCTATCGTACTCAGACAGGGATAGTATGTTCTACCTTCTGTCTCTCATAGATGGTCTGCAGTGGGGCCACCTCACAGTTCTTGTGCGCCCCAAACACTTTGCACATGGAGCATGTAGGTGTTTCACAGGTGAGGCAATAGATGTTTATCTTCTCCTCTTCATGTTCCTCACACATTAGCTGCTGCTCTTCTACCTTGGGTCGGAGTGACCTACAGTAAGATGAAAGATGGGGAATGGGGGTCATTAATGAAGGAGTGCTGACGTAAGGCCAGATTAATCTTTTTTTATGGTGAACATCAGTTGTTGCTGGTGTAGAAGCTGACGACAGATTTTTCCAGAACTTTCTTCACAGCAAACTCAGCCTCTCCAGAGTTTCCTAGAACCTCATAAACAAAGAGACAACTTGCACCAAGGGACTGCAGTAAGAGATGTTCAGTATTAATACAATGTTCGCTATTAAGAGACGTTCAGTATTAAAATAGATTAAAAAAATAAAACCAATTCTAGTCAAAACATTAGGAGTAAATTTGATTAATATCATGATTAATGAAATTTAATATCACAAGCGGAAAAGGGAACATTTTAAATAGGCTTACATGGCTGCACTGCAACACTTCTATGTTAAACTTTGATGTTTGATACTATAGAACAGGTTTTGTGTTGTAACAAACATTGTATTATTTTTGTGAAAAGACTCATGGTCAACATGGCAACACTCCTGCTTTGACGTCAGAGGTGTGATGTCACTTTCCTGCAGTACTATGTTGTGGTCTGATGAGACGTTGGAACTCTTCCACTTTTTCAGAGGTGATCTGCCATCTGAAGTGACTGATAAATCTCATGAAATATTCTAGACCAAAATGAGAGGATTACTCACAAAGACCTTTTCAAAATGCTTCTGTCATGATGCATTAATTTTTAATGGGTTGTCAAATGGTGAGGGATGTTATTTCCAGTGTACAGGCCAGGAGCCATTTCCAGACCTGACATGAAAGTGAAAGAGTGCCACATAGTGGTTATATTAAGTGAGGGCTAGATATTTTCTGAAACAAAATATATTTTCCGATATTTTTGTCATTCTGCTCACATGCATGATTGTAAAAAAAACCCTCCCCATCCTAGTAAGTAGCAAGTAGATTCATCTTTATTATGAGTGACAAAAAGGCAAACAAAGAAACTGAACAAAAAGCAACACCTAAAATAGACATTCATAGATGCCTCATCAATATTCTTAATCTAAGGTGACAATCTAAGGCCATTCATTATTTTGGTTCCACTGAACCAAAGTCTCCTGAAGAAAGAAAAATTATTGAACAATGAGATCCTTACAGCTCTAAATAATAAATAATCAAATAAAGTAAATAATCCAATGTTTTAATAAACAAAGCTTTTGTCACTTTAAAATCACTTAATAATAAAGTTTTTTATATTAATGTTTTTAATAAGACACTTTTGTTTTGAATGTTGTAGATGATAAATTCTGAACAGAGCATCTTGAGTTGGACTGATTGAACATGATCGGTCAAGTTTATAACATCAAGCAGTATTCACAAGTGGGAATATTCAAGGGTCAAAATCAATCATTTTTACTAATAATGGAATTCCTTATTACATATAATACCTTATTACATTATTGGGAAATTATTGCTGTCACAGTACGGAGGCCCCCTGCTGGCCGCCTCCATCTGCAGCGTCAGTATTACATATTGTCCCGTTGTTGTTGCGTTGTGTTCGTCCCTCATTAGGATACCCGACACCAGAGGGTCATTTGTCTGTTTATATGTTTTGTCTTTGTACCAGATGCAGCAGTAGTAGGGGGTTTGGATGTGTATTATTTAATGTCCATAACGAAAGATAATACACACGCACCACACAGCTCAAACAAAAGAAGTGTGCAAAGCCCTTCTTAAATAACTCAAGGCGCAATAAGCGTGCTAGTCCTGTCTTGGCTTGGAGGAGTAACGTAGCTCTGAGATGTGCAGGTATGCAGACTCACACTCTCTCTCTAGGTGCAAAGAATGCACAGCACTGGATGTCGGGACCTGCAGGCATTTAAACAGTGTATTCAAAGAGGAACACCTGTGTGATTAGAAGGCGGGGGATTATGAGCGGGGGAGTGTGCAAGAGATAGAATGTGCTTGAGTGGGCATCTGCCCTGAGAGGGAGGACCGGCCTACTGTGACAATTAGCTGTCATTACATTACAGTGCTGGCTAAACGTAAATAATAATGATGTGGGGTTGAGACAGTCAGAGATGACTAAAAATAATGTTAAAGAGGTGTGTGAGCTAGCGGGGATGATGTCAGATGCTGTAATGTGTTCTGGCCCCATTCCAGTTTGGCGTGGCGCCGAAACCTACAGCAGGTCATGGGCGCTACATGGCCGTGGTTGGATGTGCTGATACCGTGGTTGGATGTGCCATTGCCACAAGAGGACGTACTGATGCCAACTCCTACCTGAGGCTCAGCATTTACATTGAAGGGACTGTGAATACTCGGCCTGGAATTAGAACTATAACTATAACTATATAACTATATTTGAAGTATAAATACGGAGTTCTTCTAGCGGGCCACCCAATGGAGGATGCGTTGAGTCTTGGTCCTCCCAAGGTTTCTTCTTAATCCCCACCATTTTAGGGAGATTTTCCTTGCCACTGTTGCCTCTGGCTTGCTCATCAGGGATCTGGACCCATACAATCGTAAAGCTGCTTTGTGACAGCATGTGTTGTAAAAAGCGCTACATAAATAAATTTGACTTTGACTTTGCTTTGGACTCCCATGTGTGAGACTCTTGTAACGCTTCTGATCACTGGTAATTTAACCCTTGAATTGTTCCACTTGTGTGTACTCTAAACTGTCCTCTGATTCAGCCAAACTGTCCTCTGATTCATCAATACTCCCCTCTGATTCATCAATACTCTCCTCTGATTCCTCAACACTCTCCTCTGATTCAATACTCTCCTCTGATTCATCCATATTCTCCTCTGATTCATCCATACTCTCCCCTGATTCATCTATTCTCTCCTCTGATTCACAAGCTCACTTCATGAAACAGCAAGTGCTATGAAGGATTGTGTGGAAATTCAAGTTATGACATCACATTTGATTACACACTTGACACTTGAGGCAGTGCTGATTATCAAAACATGGAATCTTTAAAAACCTCAAGTGTCTACATCATCTTGCGTACACAGTTTGAATGCTAGAAAACGTGTACTTTTATCATAAATCCATAACTATACAGACCTGACCAAGTATACTGACCTGGTAGACTCTTGTTTGTAGATATCGATGATGTTTTCAACTAGGAGGTTCCGTTGAAGTCCAAACACGCCATGCCTATCCAACACCACCTCATGCCGACAAGATGGGCAGCGGAAACGTCCCCCTGTGGACACAGTGGTAGACCCACGGGTCTGCCAGAGAGGGTTGGAGGCCTGGTCCATGTAAAAAAAGAGAAAAATATGAATTACTCTTGTTATTCTAGTGTCCTACCACTGGTACATAGAAGTGTTGTGGTCTCAGTCTTGAGACCATAAATGAATAGTCTTTGTCTTGTTTGTCTCAGCATTATTTGCATCAGTTGGTATTGTCGTTGCCTCTGGTTAAGGAGGACGTGAAAATTGTTCATGAAAAAACCTAGATCAGTCAAGTGGAAACTTGGCCTGCCGGAGCCATGCTAATCTAATCAATGGCAAGTGAGCTATACATGTCTGTTTAAATCAGTGGTTTTCTAAATTGTTCACATAAAATGTTCACATACTCAACCTGTATTGTATATCTTGGTAGCATGCTTCAACCAAAGACAATTTCAAACAAGCACCTAGGAGATGGTCTGGCTTGCCAGTGGATGTGCCGATGCCGTGGTTGGATGTGTCATTGCCGCAAGAGGACACACTGATGCCAACTCCTACCTGAGCTCACCATTGAAGGGACTATGACTACTCGCCCTGGAATTAGAACTATAGCTATAGAACTATATTTGAACTATAAATACAGACTTCTGCTATTGGGCCTCCCAATGGAGGATGGGTTCCCTTTTGAGTCTTGGTCCTCCCAAGGTTTCTTCCTTATCCCTGCTATCAAAGGGAGTTTTTCCTTGCCACTGTCGCCTCTGGCTTGATCATTAGGAATCTGGACCCATACGATTGTAAAGCTGCTTTGTGACAACATGTAAATTTGACTTTGACTTTGACTTGAAGTTGACTTTGAAGTTATGGAATAGCTGATGAAAAGGTTGATATAACAACTCAATCAAGGGGTAGTGGAATGTGTCTAAAGGAGTGGTGAGCATGAGAAAAGCCACATGTAATGTTGCTGTAACCCTTTGATCAGGGTACTTCCATATACATCCATATACTCAAAACCTGTAGCTGGGGTTTTGGATTTTTGGAAAAATATGAGAATGTTATCATTGAGACTCATGTCAGATCATAAGTTGGGTACCCTCACTGCTGTTTTACAGGACCTGCCAGAAGCCAGTAGATGGCTGATAAAAATAAAGTGCTGGGAGCATCTGTGATGTGCCAAGTAATGGGACCTTTGTGGTACTTTTGTTTTAAGGATTAGCACTGACATGCATTTTTTGATAGTGTTACCTAGGATAGCCCATAAAATATAAAATTCTCATTTCCCTTCATGACTTATTTCACAGGGAAAAAAACCCGTGACATGTTTATATTGTGTTTTTGTAACTGCTTCCAGTTTGATGTAATTGAGGACTCTTTTTTTAAATATAATAATCTGAACTGGTACAGGAAGGTGGCCATCTTGTGGAGAACCAAGGATAGGAACATTTGGTGATTTGTTGCCAGTTGAAGTAGTGTGTGTGTGTGTGTGTGTGTGTGTGTGTGTACATGTGTGTGTGTGTGTGTATGTGTGTGTATGTGTGTGTGTGTGTGTGTGTGTGTGTGTGTGTGGGTGTGGGTGTGGGTGTGTGTGTGTGTGTGTGTGTGTGTGTGTGTGTGTGTGTGTGTGTGTGTATACAATACATATATAATATGTTAACATTTAACATTTAGGTGAATATATATAGTTATAGATATTTGGCTTTCAGGTGAAATTCATGGAAATAAAAAAAAGTTCACACAACAGTGATATTCTATATTGAAAGTAGGGTGTTTGAGTAGAAGCATGCAATGGTGATTTCCTCATCTCAAACTATTTATTGAAACAGTGGTGATCTTCATGAACTGGAGCACTGTTGTCCATGAAGATAAAATGAGGCCTCTGATGTTCAAGGAGAGGCACAATGACTGGATTAATGATGTTATTCAAGTAGCATGAGGTTGTCACTATACCATTCACAAAGTGGCAGTAGGGAAGCTGTGTATTGACTAGACACATCTGCCCACACTGTAACACCACCGCCACCACCAAAGGCTCGTCTGGTGACAACAGTGGCTGATGCACTGTGCTCTCCTTGATGTCCCCAACATCATTGTCAGTCATCATCTCTGCTCAGTGTGAAACTACTTTCATCAGTGAACATCACTGAGACCCACTAGTCCCTCATCCAGTGAAAATGCTCCCTGGACGATGACGCCTGTGTCTGGTGGTGTGGTCAGATAACCTTGCAGGTCGTCTACCATGCAGACCACTCTGATGCAAATGGATCTGAATGGTCTGACCTCACTTAAATGCGCCTGGAGTCGTGTGGCATTCATTATCCAGTATGCAGGGCTCTTCACAGAAAATTTGCCATGGAGTCTCATGTTGACATAACAATAAATTGTAATTGTTTTGCATATTAAAAAATCTTTATATATTTTGGTCAAACAAATATGTTAAATTATTGGTCCTTTTTTGTATGTATTTATTTATTTGATTTATTTTTTGGCTCTAATTTTCCACTCAAGCATCAGATCCATTTCCATACTAAATCTCTTAACTGAAAGCATTGCAAGGATTAAGCCATTTAGACTTAAATGCCTGTAAAATGGAAGGAACATTATTTCATGGTCAAATTGAAACCAAATAACAAAGTAAATATAACTTTTTGGCTTAAGGCACATGGCAGTTTGGCATAAGGAGAGAGAGCTTGTTTTGATTAAGTAACATAAGATAGCCCACACTGAAAAGCGTGGTTATAGATGGTATGTATACTGATACCCATCATGAGAGCATCTGTACACAGTAAAATCACTAGTACCCCCCCAGGGCTGCACAATAATATTTCACCAACTATTAGTTTGTTTTCAAGCTGTATCTCACATACAGGAGAATTATATATGGAGGAAATGGCTCAGACTCCTGTGTTCTTATAGGAGAGACACAAAATAGTCTGATCACTGACTCCAAAAGTTGTGACCCATAGTTACTGCTTTCAGCAATGATTTTTGTAATTATAATAATGATTTTAGAGTAATAATAATTTTATATCATAGTGAATTCCATCCAGATTGTAAGTTTTGTGTCCATAATTAAAGAGGTGCATTTTTAAGAACCAACAAATGTGCTTTCATCAAAAAATAAGTATGCAAACCATTATCTCCTGAATAGCTCATTCATTCAAGTTATCTAAGACAGTGACTAATCAACATATCAATGTCTGAGCACCAAAATAAGTTGGCAGAATACTTTTGGCATAGATGAGTAGTGCTAAATGGATCAATAGTCCTTTTTTGACAGGCACACTGGGACTATGAGCATCTTACTCATCTCCACAGTACAGCAACACTCTGCAGTCTACATTTACTTTCTGACCAAAGAATAGTCCTTTGAACACACACACAGAGACAACATTTTGTACCTGGGGCCATGACTGAGGTGCCCCTGAGCAAGGCCCTTAACCCTCAATTGCTCACTTGTATAAAAATGAGATAAAAATGTAAGTCGCTCTGGATAAGGGCGTTTGCCAAAATGCCGTAAATGTAAATGTACTGTTTCATTTTGTACTCAATACTCATTAATAGAACATACAAATGACCATAAAGGTTAAAACTGTCTAAAAGAGTAGAACATCTGAACCTCACTCACGGATTCCTTCTTTGTCAGAGCTTCATATAACATGGATTACCTGGAAGACATCACTGGCGCACTTCCTGCAGAGGTTGTGCTGGCATGGTAGGATGACCACTGGCTTGGTGAACATTTCCAAGCAAATAGGGCAGATGAGTTGCTTCTCCAGGGCCTCCATGGAGCTGGACTCCCCCATGGTTGGCTTGAAACCCAAGGCAAAGTTCATTCCAATGTGCTTCGTTTACTCCCTTTATAAAACTGGGGTGGTTTTCCTTCTCTCAGAGCAGTCTGGGTAATAGCACCCCTATAACAAACCGATGCCTGCTAACCTCCCTGCTGACAGAAAGCTGTGGATAAAATTGGTGTGTTTGTCCTGGGTTGAGTTACTATCCAGCACCACTGACACTGCCCTTTTGGAGATATTGTGGGGTAGGGAGATTTATTTGCTGTAACCTGAGATCAAGGGTGCAGGCTGGCACTGTGAAAGATGCAACAGTTGGTGTGTGCTGGCTCTGTGGCTCCTGAGTCACCAGGACACATGAAGGAGACCAGGCACCAATGACAGGAGCTAGTAAATAGTGAGGGCAAGAGTGACAACATGACTTTTAACCTTGTGGGCGAGGTACAAGAGACATCTCTTTAGAGCTTTCACAAATTTGTCATCACAATGGTTTCTGTCTTAATTGATGTCCAGACTCCAGACACTTTTTTTTTTGTTATCAATGAAGATACAATTAGGCCACAAATTCCTGTCACAAAACCTCCTGTCCATTTCAAACATTTATTGAAAAGAGATTGGAATTATGTAGAAGCTTGGGTAGAAGCCTGTGTAAAGTCAAAACTTTGTTTCTTACATTTTACAAGCCAGTGAAATTGTTACCAATGTATTCCTATCTTCAAACATGCTTGCCCGGTAGTTAACTGGAGAAAATAATTCAAAAGGTTCCAAGATGTCTTTCCATTTGTTTTTAAAAAAGCATCATTCAATATCAGTCATATAACAAAGATAAACGTAGATTGTGCAGATTGATGCTAACCTATTTATACTAACATTATATATTTTTGATGAGAGTACAGTTATTCTGGACAAATGCCAAATGCTATAAATGTAAACGAGTAAACAAATTTGGGCATTCAGCTGCCATACACCTACACAGGTACAAAAATGAAACCACATTTTCAAGAAGAGGTAGCCTGATATGTAAGTACTTATTTCCACAGATATAATTTTGTAAAATTAAAAATGACTTGTAAATTTGTAAATGACTAAGCAGTAAAACATTTTTTGGCAAACATCTTTCTCTCCATTGTATGAAGCCATTTGTAAACTTGGCAAACAGCTGTTAATCTGTACTAAACCTGGCTATTCCATCATCCAAAGGCATTCGAGTCACAGAAATGACCTGCAGCTGTTGTCTGCCACCTACGTCAGTACACACCGGAATTACTGTCTCTACTCAAGCTCCACTTTACTGGCCTCATGCTGAAGCATAACAGCAGAATTTTTCATTAGTATTGTCACTAATTAGATTACAGGTTTATTGGCCCAACTATAGCACATACAGAACTAGTGTAACACACACAGACATACAAAGGGGATTCATCATTAAACTAATAGCATTGGTTCAAAAATTGTATTAACGCATGGTATCAACACATGGCGTTGGAATAAACAGAATGAATGAACTGCACACCTTGCCAAGACCCAGACCAATATGCCCAACATGTCTCAACCAAGAGACCTATTGAAAGAACAAGGCACAAACAAGACGTTTACAAATCCCCTCCATTTTTTAATTCATTTAGATTCAATATAAATAAACAATTTAGGACAAAGAATAAAGGTGAACAGTAACGTAAAATAAATCAATGATAGAGCTTTAATCAGTCAGTTGCAGCAAGAGGGTCCCTGTTGGTCTCCAGGCAGGGTGGAGGAGAGAGGACCATGGTGAGGAAGACTTATGGCAGAAGACGTTTCAGTCACTGCCCTGCAGTAGGCTCAGGTCTCCCACTGTACTCGCTATCAGCTCTTTTGGTCGAACAGACAACTCTGTTCATATGTGCGCTTCTGAAAATGCAGGTTTAAAATTGAAAGGGACTTTCAAGTGTACTGGATGCTGGTGGCAAAATTGTATGCTTGATTCCCCCTCCCCTAAAAAAATAGGGAAAATGTAAAACTATAAAATAACATTGGTCTAATTCATAGAGGTTCATGCAGAACATATGGAGTAGTTAACATTTAACCAGAGTACAGATCATGAGGCATTGCAGTTAAGAACAACTTAATGAACCATGAAATGCTATGGACTTGTACATTTACATTTTGTTGGCAATGTTGTAGTCAAATATCTGTATGTCACAAGAGAATATTAGGTACATGTTACATAATTTGGTACGAAAGAAATGTTATAAATTGAAAGGGTGACCACAAACTCTAGAACAGAAGCAATAATGCAATAACTTGGGTATTAAATCTAAAAAATAAAAAAAATAAAAGAAACTGGTGAAAATGGTAAACAAAACAGTTCAAGAGCATCCACACATACACGATTAGTTTACAAAGTACACCACTTAAATGACTTAAAACTGTTATACAGCACATAATGTTGCTTTAAAATAAATAAGCAATTAAAAAAACGTTTATGTTCCTGTACACTCCCACTAAACAACATATGTATGTTTAATCTGCAGCAACATAATTTGGCAGAGCATTCCCCAACATCGACCTGATGCTTTAAGTCCTTTCAACTAAACTGCATTCGAATATTCTACTCCTCATTACTGGATTAACTCTGAACATGAGGGACATGGAAAAACCAAAGATTTGCATGGACTCAGAATGTCTTCTGAAAGCCTGGAAGAGAAAAGTGCACAGCAGTAAATACTTTTACCAGCAGTTTTCAAACAGACTGAGCCTGCCTTTGAGAGCTGAGCACTAAACCGCAGCTACAGAGCTGCATCGGCTGGTGTTGGTGAGAAAGGACAGTCAGACCAGAGGGAGAGCATGATAACCTAAAATGAAATGCTAGTTGAGCTACTATTGCATGACTAAGCACCTAAACCAGGGAAGTCTCCAAATTGCAAAATTGGAGAAAAGGAAAAGACAAAAAAAAAAAAAACCCTGATTAACAGGCATTTTGTGGCCCCTTAACATTGGACATGGGCATGGGTCGAGATGTCCAGGAGCATATTAACAGAGAGGAAGTGCTGAACTGGGAGGGCATGCAGTTACTGATTCACATGCACCAAGACAAGATTTTGAACCCATGGTACTTGATTAAAACATTTATTATTAATAATAATAATAATAATAATAATAATAATAATAATAATAATAATAATAATAATAATAAGTGTTATTATTATTTAGATACAATTAAATCAGTCCCAGAATACCCCCCCAAAAGGATCCAAGGGCTTAGTGGTAACAAACTCACAGCAAGACAGCTTTCTGGATAAGAGCGATACATTGTCAAAGACAGATAACTGGGACAAATAGTGGACATGAGCTTGACAGAAGGTCCCCGTCTTTTAGTGAACAGCCATTCACTTCCACTTAAGTCAGTCCCAGGTCCTCCAGCAGTGGTGACTAATGCGCAGTGTCCCATCGGGGATGGTTGGGGTCCCACAGTGAGGATCCAGGGTGGGGCAAGCGGCTCACTGCTGGGTGGAGTACACGGGCTGGTTGGCTACAAAGTGAGTGGTCTCTGAAGTGTTGATAGTGGAATGTGGCTGAATCACAATTGGGGCACTTGAGCCTGCAGAAAGAGCAACAAGGACAAAGTCAGAATCCAAAATGTATTCACATCGAGAACATTTCAGGTTCATAGAAGAGACGTTTCCTTAGACAAGAAAGAAAGCCACATTTTACATCTAGGGAATGAGGTTTTTCTTCTTTAGAGGACTTATCCTACAAAAATTTTGTTGAACTCCTTATCACCTGCAGGACAGATCAAGAACACCTGATTGCCCAGGGGGATAAAACCCTATGTTACTTTGACAGCATTTAAAAAACATTGCCTGACTCATTATTCAGGTAATTTTCTTGAAGTTCAACTTTTTTTACATTGGCTTGATTGACTTGTATATGAAAACCACACAGAAGGCGACAACCGAGTTGCGTCAAGTCCAACTGAACCAGTGGCATTATATGTTGACAGCTGTCTGCAGAGTGAGCCATGAATTAAAATGTTGGTAAATCAGGTGTATTTCCCAGTCAGAAACCTTCT
The DNA here is from genome assembly GCF_052324685.1 of Brachyhypopomus gauderio. NCBI lineage: Eukaryota > Metazoa > Chordata > Actinopteri > Gymnotiformes > Hypopomidae > Brachyhypopomus > Brachyhypopomus gauderio. The sequence continues at coordinate 6,846,877 of NC_135219.1, forward strand.
TCCCTCATGGAAGTTTGGCAGGGTCTGTTTTTAGCCTTCTGTACTAGAGATGTTTTGACAGGTTGTGCATCTTCCTCTAAGAAGTTGGACAAAATCAGAAAATCAGGATCACTGTCAGTACTCAGTACTGAAACCTATGCAAAGCAGGATCAACAAACGTATCACGTAACTAGTGCTGTCAATTCCAGGTGCCGCGATTAAAAGTCCTCACCAGGATTTTGCTCAGGCTTCCTGGATTGTGTTGATTCCACTAATTTTACCTGGATTGCTAATTAGAAAATCTAGCAAGCTTGAGCAAAATCCTGGTGAGGACTTTTAATCGCGGCACCTGGAATTGACAGCACTAAACGTAACGTAACGTGGCGAACGTAAAATGGACACAAATTAAGTGTTATATCGCGATCCATATCGCCGGTGGTTGGCGCCAGAGCGAACTAGTAACTCATTGAATCATATATGTGGATCAGAGGTAAATAAACTGGATTTTTTTTCGACGCGAGATATCGTAAGTGTGACGTGAGAGCGTGTGAAAACGGTCAAATGCGTGTGTCTCACGCTCAATGCGTGAGAGTTGGCAACCCTGTTAATGGTTGTTTATTATAGTGAGCGTAGTGCGCGATTGCACCCACCTCCCGCGAACCTCAGCGAACGGTGGAAGCGTTGTTGTCCGAAATCATCCTATATTGCTAGTGTGTACAATCAGTGTGAGAACTGGTTTTTAGTATTGCACTGCGTTACATTTAATAATTACATCATACAAACGTTATGCCTCAGAGATATAGCATTACACAAAATTATACATACAGCAAACTTATCGCATCGTGTTTCCTCATATTTGATGTTGAGTTCTTGTAGGCTGAAATGTCCACACGTTTGCAGACACAATTGGCAGCGCCAAGGTTGCAAACTCTCACGCATTGAGCGTGAGACTCACGCATTTGGCTGTCTTCACACGCTCTCACGCCACACGTCCGCTATCTCACGCCGAAAAAAAAATCCAGTTTATTTACCACTGATCCACATCTATGATTCAATGAGTTACTGGTTCGCTCTGGCGCCAACCACTGGCGATCGATCGCGATATAATACTTAATTTGTGTCCATTTTACACCCCTCCCCCCGTCAACAATTTACGTTCACCACCCAAACCCCCACCCCGGTTTAAATCTCACCTTGCAGCGCATTATATAGCAACCCTGCAGCGCATTATATAGTTGTCCTTTTACACGTTTGTAATGTAAACATTGGCTGTATGAGGTCAGGGATGCTCGGGAGGTTTTTCTGTCACTTTCTTGCTACGGTGGAGAAAGTTTGCGTATGTGATCACGTGATTGACCGGCTTCATTTGATTGGTCACTCGTACTCAGGTGACTAGACGTTGGTCAGTCTTCTCACTGAAAAGACTATTTACAAAACCAAAGTAACGGTAGCGCGCGGCGCAAATCCGATTGTAACGGAGTAAAAGTCGCGTTTTTCTCACAACATATTTACTCAAGTAAAAGTAGAAGTCGTTCATATTAAAACTACTCCTACAAGTACATTTTGTCCAAAAAGCTACTTGAGTAAATGTAACGGAGTAAATGTAACGTAACGCGTTCCTACCCACCTCTGTGTGGTAGTATAAAGAAACTCCCCTCAACAACAGGGGAAGGAACATCTACCTGACGAAGTTTAATGATGCTTTGTGTTTCAAGTTTGAAAAGTGCTGGAATTTGTTCGTTTCACAACAAATATCTGTCTGACTGAACAGTTCTCCTGTATTACGTTAACAAATACGAGCCTCTTGTAATTCCAGAACAAAACATGAGAGAACGTGAAGACGTTGTTGAAAATAAACTACCATTAAATAATGTGATAAAAAGCGAACTATTTTGAGTATATGTATAAATATTTAACTTAATTAAGTTTAACGTGCTGGGAAATATTGAAATGGACCTTTAAAGTGACGTATAAGTGCTTTAATTCCACCTTATAAATGTTTATGAGCCCGACTTTATTCATAGCGCTGAAGCGTGGCGCGCCCGAAGTTACAAAATTCGAGAGGTGCACGATCTCGCGAACGACAGCGCGCGAGGCCGTCGCGCACGGGCGGTGCCACCGCGATAACGTCATTTTCACCGCGGGACAATATATCGTTCTGAAAATGTTGTTATCGTGACAGGCCCAGCTCAAGACAGTAAAAATTCTGTTTAGCCAGTGAATTTTTAGTCTGCCTGCCCGAATGGATAAGCAGTGGGAAAAGTCAGTATCTTCTCAACATTTCAAACTATTTGGAGGACTACCCCGGTATAGCAATGAAATGACTCACTACCGCCACATGACAAGAGCACATATGCAGCTTCTCAAAAAGGTCTTGCAGGGTGGAAACCTAACTGACTAATAAACGGAAGAGGGAATTTTTGTGCCCAGAATATCTCAGTGGTAGTGGTAGCTGCTCTGAGCTTTATGTTCTCGTTCCACGGTGGGCACAGCTCAGCCATGAGGAACCTACCTCCCCTTCCCTGATACAGCTCTGCCAGCTCATCGTCCCTCTAATGAGCACCATCCGTGTGCAGCAAAAGGGCGGAACAAGAGAGGATGAGTTCATAGTGAATCACCGTGTACCATCAATTCTCATAAAACAGTGTTGGCCATGCGCACTTCTCACAGGAGACACAAAGATGAAGAAAAATTGGGAAAAATAAAAGCAGGAGAAAGAAGGAAACAGAGGGAACATTCAGTGCTGCGTTGAACATGGACCAAACAGATTCTATAGAGCTGTAAGAGAGCAGCAGAACAGCCACGTCTGTGTTTGAAATAACTCTTCTCTCTCTGTCTGTGATGCACCATTTAGTGTTAAGCCAAATTTCTCCACAACATTGAACATAACTTCACTCAGCAGCATGTAGAAGGTGAAATATTTACAACCAACCCTTAAAAAAAAAAAAAAAAAACTGGTGGTGAGGACAGAACGTTTTTTGATGATGAACATTAGATGCTCAAATCTGACCTAGGGATCCACACTACTCAATCTCAAACCCAAATCAACGATGGTGATCGAGAATCGTACACTCCTGATTTCCTAATTCAGTCAGTAAGGGACTGGACTCAGAAACCAGCGTGCCTGGCATTTAAATCTCTAAATACATTTGTTTTGTGAAATATGGATGATATAAACTTTACTCTAATGAAAAGAAAGTAAGCAGGAAAAGCATTTTAAATGATTTTACGTATATATCTCTTTATACATTTTCAGTCAAATAGTCTCCTGTTGGTCACACACAAGACCAGAACAAACCAATTTAGACATTGAAAAGTTTCAAAGTATACACAAGAAAATGAATTGTTCACATACAGTTATTGGTCAAGCAATGCTTTATGTTATTGGACAGACATGCAACCATAGGTTTTTTGACCTGGAAGTTTCCACATGCATATGACTTTGGGTTTCAGCACTTGATACTTGCTGATAATTAAATCAAGTCTTAATGCTTAATCGAATGCTTAGAGCATTCTGAAGAGTCAGAATTGTTCACAATTATAGTGAATGCTGGGAACAAGATGTCCAAAGTATTTAGTAGCTCTAAAGCTATATTATTACACAAAATGGTTTAAATACATTGTTTGATGCCTGAGACAATATTTGCCTATATTTTCATTTTCTCATAAATTTAAATCTATTTTACCAACATCAGGGTGACATAACTGAAGTGAATTGTGTGAATGTATTGTTCATTTTGGACAATGGATAAAATGGCAATATTTGTAGTGCAGACATCACTATAACTGCTTGCTAATGCTACAACTGTCAACATTTCTGACTGTCTTAAATGACTTTGTTTACATGTAAACCACTGAAGCATGAAGATTTTTTAAAATCAGTAGACTTTAAGTAATGTCAGCCACTCCACTGTAAATAGCAGCTTTAGACTACTTATTGTTAAATGATCACTCAATCTGTCTTCAATGCTCAATCATGAAAACGTAACACTCCATAGTGCTAAATAATTCAAAACATCTCAGTTTAGACTGAATCTTTAGAAAAAAATGGTTGCTAGAGAACAAGATCAAGTGACTGCAAACTCAAACACCACCAATTTTTATTTATAAATAAACATGGTGATCAAACTCCATGCAATGAACAAGCAAACCAAAGTGAAGTGTAGGAACAGCAAGGCCATCTAGAATACGTGCAAAGGCTGAACATGCTGATGAGGGTATGGCACTTGAACACACGAGTCTTACGAGTCATTTTGACACCAGCGGGTCATCAAGGTTTTCTGGGCCTGGATTTGGCAGGGGTTGCACTACTATCGTCTCACCTGTCCAGGGGAAGAAAAGGCCCACACTTCCCCTCATTAGCATAAAACAAGCATTTTTTTCATATTTTTGTTCACTATGCCAACAGTATTAATGTATGTGTGTATTTTCCCATTTGTCATGTATTCATGTTTTACTTCCATGTGTCTTTCAAAAATCTCTCATTTGGGATTGTTTACATGTGAAAACAATACAAAAATATTCTTTCAAAAGCTACACTAAATAAACAAATTCAAATAAAGGCAACATCTCAAAGTGCAGGTTGTAAGGAATCATCAGTCAGGCATAACAATATAGAGCTATTAATAGTAGCTTTGGCAATACACATGGCTGCCAAAAAGCTGATCATAGTATTCAGAGTAATTCAAAGTAATCATAGTATTATTAAGAGATTCTAAATGAACATTATGAATATGTTATCACAACACACTCAGAACATTCACATGATCCAATATGGTCATGATCCAACCATCAACCATTTTTATAAAACTAATACTGGTGAGTCTTTAATCATGCTAAATTAAGGGTTCACCATGTGTCGTAAATGGGGGTGTAACGGCACATAAACTCCACGGTTCAGACCCCACGGTATGGATGGAGAAATCACGCTACTAGACACACGAAACTAGGGGTGTGGAACATTATACAGTAGTCATGTTCACAGCGCTGCTTTTGATAATTAGTGGGCGGGGCATTCATGGTCCCCAGAGTGCCCCCGGAGCTCAACCTAATCACCGTTATGGTGATTACTGGCTGGGTTTAAGGAGTCAGTGGGTTTTCCTTTCAATGCAGTTTTTCTCCTTCACAATACTATTACCCTTCTCAAAAGAGCCAGCATTGTTTTGGTTCAATAAACGGTTGAAAATGAGCAAGAAGCCTCTGGCTCCATCACTTCGCCACAATACATTAGTGTGGGCTCATACTATGGTTTGCTTTTGTCACATACTGGATACTGTGCTGTATACTACTACAAGGACAAGTATGCAGTATCCAGTATAAACTGAGCGCATTGTGCTCACTGGTATTCACATGTCCCTATAGGAAGCATGCACCCTGAGACCCTTAGTCATAAATATTATTCAATTACATTATGTAGTTACATACATCATACAGTTTAGTCCATATTGTGCAGCCTTCGTTGTCAACACCATAGAATCCTAACAAACAACTACTGTCCTTTAAATAGAACAGGCTGACCAATGGGTAGGCACAAAGCCACACACAATGTTTGAAAAACAAACACTGCTTTTAATGCACCTCATGTGACAAAAATACTGGATTTTAAAATGTCATCTTTAGTCTTTCCAAGTGACAAGCCACAAATCCTTCACACAACTGATATGGGAGACCACTGATCCAAAAACAAGCCTCGCTCATCCCTGCCATCATCCATCAAGGGCCTCGGAACGGAAAACAAACCAAGATCCACCCCATGCTCCAGCAATTCAGACGACTAAGGAGCTAATGGAACATCAAGTCTGCAGATGACTCATCTCCATTGGAGGCAGACAACCAAGGACAAAAAGGCCCTTAGCAGAAACACTTCATCCATCTCCGCAATACGTGTCAAGGCAATCAGTGATGCAGGTCTGAGAAATCATCATGTGGTCTTAAGCGGTCTAAGTGGTGCACGTATCTAAAGATGATATGGAGCATATTGTTTTAATTTTATGACTGAAATCAGCTGCACTGGATATGGTGTGTATTACTTAGCAATGGCTGATTCATCAGTAATGTCTTTTCACACTTCAATCATATACTCCAGTTTACATGCGCAAAAGAGTTATATCTGCATTGTTGTTCTCCCAGACGGAACAGAATCAGGTGACTTCTCTGCCTGATTACCCGTTTGGACATGAAGATCTGCGTATGCTCTGACACAACCCAATAAAGTGGAGAGATTGCATCGAGGCGCTGACCTTTCCCGGGGAGACGCCGCCCCATGCTGATAAGCACTAGCTTCACGGGGACTCACCTGGGCCGTCCTGCTCCGCTTTGATCTGTGCCTCCAGGTCCTCCGGGTCCACGTACTGGTAGTTGTCTTCGTCCTCGGGCGGCCTGCACTTTCCACAGCAGAAGCAGCAACAGCAGCAGCAGCAGCAGCAGGTGAACACGGTGCAGCACAGCGCCGTCGCCTGTGGAGCACAACACCTCCGTCAGCCAGCGGCCCTCCCACACACAAGCCCGTCTACATCCTGGCTCCGGGTCAGAAGGCACGCTTAGGGCCAGCAGCAGTGCGACAGCCTACCGCACAACCAGTCGCTGTGGGCTTTTAAAGCGCAAGTACTTCAGGGAATGCTGCAAAGTAGACATGACTGGCAGTGTTGAATCTCATACACCGAGCCCTGCGTTGTCTTGCTGGTGGAGTTTCAGCCAGGAAGATCAAAATGAGTTGAAACCTCTGACTTCCTGCATTAATACAATTGCAGAATGAGTTTCCTGCTAGGTCAAAGGTCACACTCATTCATCTCTTACTTGTGCTTACTCTTCAAGAACAAAGCTGACTCTGGATTACATTAGTACACTTTCTCACAAGGGAAACCCATCACTAGGGGGCTCTCATTGAGAACAGAAACGAGGAGTCTCTTTCAAACTTCTGCTCTGCTCCTGGAAAAGTTAATCTGAGCTGTGAAAGTGGTCCGTTCAAAACAAAACTTTTACCTTAAACCACCACTTCGACATGAGGAAGTAGTACTTGACGCTCTCCTCTCCGAACTGCTCAGAGACATAGAGGCCCATGGAGCCGTACTCATCATAAATCTTCCTCTTGGTCTCATCGTTGAGGATGGAGTTAGCATTGTTGATCTCCTTAAACTTCTCGGCTGCTTCGGGCTTGTCTGGGTTCTTGTCTGGATGGTACTTCAGGGCAAGTTTCCTGCAGGGAAAAGAGAATGGAGCCCAGCTCAGCGTTAATCAAGAAGCCGTTTACTTCAAAAGACATTTAGGCCAGATCTCCATGGTACCTTTGTTACACTGGACTTCTGACCTAAACACGGGTCAAGCATTAGTGTAAAAGGGTCGTACTGGTACGTGACCTGGGGCAAGTGCCAGAGTGGACGTACATGTAAACCCAAGTCTCTTTACTAAATGTCATTGCTTTAATAGAGGAATATACAGCATGAACAGCTGTATTTATAGCCTTATGAAATTCACAATATATCAAAATTGTAAATAAAAACACTGTGCTGATACTGAGTGTTGGCACCTTAGAAGTCATACCAGAGGAATGCTGGACTACAAAGTTTTAGTTTGGTCTTAAACTTAACTGTTTACTAAAAGCACTCCTTACAGACTCTTACCTATATGCTCTTTTAATGTCCTCTGCCGAAGCCCCTTTCTCCAGGCCCAACACTTTGTATAAACTGTCTCCAGAAGTAGACATCTTCCTCTGAGGCCTGTCAGAGTGTTGCCTGGGTTCTGCCATGATTTACAGCTGCAAAATGAAAAGAGACAAATATTTTAAGGCACTGAGGAGCATATTAGAATGAGTCGCATATTTCTTAAGGTCCCACAATAGGTCACATACAAAAAAACCACACTGTTCACCCATCCTTTTTACTTTAAGGGTGTGAGGGGTCCAGTACTAAGAACAATGCTGTTAAACATTTTCACAGCTTTTTGTTAACCTCTGTGAATGAAAGGTGACAATATGATAGTATTGCACCCCCCCAGTCATATAGAATTCCCAGTCCAAATTCCTGTGCAACATCTATCGTTTGCAGCGTTATGTTAGTTCAGATGCCAAATACCCCCCAAAAAAGTCAATAAAAGCAAGCACTTGCAGGACAACACACTAGTGTATGCTGGTGCCATTCTGACCCTTTCTCACCCAAAAGCAGAGAGAAACATGAGGAAAGATGGTGTGCTATGAATTCAGCTGTAAACATGACACTGATCAGGTGTGTGAGGATATGCACTGCTGGTCTGAATGTTGGCTAAGCTTCACAGTGCCAGCACAATCCTGTAATACCATCCCCTAAAGACGATTATTACCTTTTGATAATCTCAAACCATTACTCCTCCCAGTCAGTATGAGGAACTGTCGTGCGATAACCCCAAAACCTTAGTCTAGCAGATACAACACCTAGGCCCAAACTTGATATGGCATCAGATTTCAGGCCATTGACTCTTTAACTGAGACGTCATTCTAATAAATGAAAAAATAAGATAACATTTGTCCTGCTTTAATTGATGGATTTTGGGGGGGAAATGTAAACTACTGAACAAATGGCTTTAAACGTTAAGATTGAGCTCCAGCACAGCTGCTTTGACCAGCTTTAATCCATTCAGGCATCCCTGGTAGCGAAAGCAACAAAGTTTTAGAGGGCAAGGGCAAAAGTTTACATGCAGGGACTGGAAGAGAAGAAATGAGGAGACCCTAACCCCAAGGGCTTCACTTAGCATCATGAAGTGCATTATTAGGTGAGAAACCTGAATAGCCAGCACAATATTCACCCTCATTACAGTGACGAATGAATCCTACACCACTGAGACTTTTCACCTGGTAATAGCAATAAAGAACTCACTGATCACACATAGCAGGTGTCATTATTACCCTTTTGGGGTATGTTTGCGCACCAAATCATGTTTACACCAGGCCTAGGGACTAAAACAAAAGCACTGAGCAGGGTTAACCCCCTTCCCACATCCTTCCCCGACATGTGTTTGCAACCTAAGCCAGTAATTTTATAATGCAATGAAGCTTTTGTAGTGACTCAATTTTATTTTATATTGACTGTAAACCTTCTGAAACATAGATACTGCAACTCAAAGCACTAATACAATTATACACGTAGGTAAGGAGCTTTAGGCACAATCGGGAGTCTGAATTGTGGAAAGCTCTGTGCGATCTCTAGAGAAATTTAACTTGAGCAATATCACAATAGGACGACAGACAAGAACAAACCTAATAATTTTAGTTGGTGTGTTTAGAGCCAAATAGGATGTGGAAGACTTGGGTTGCTGCAGATATTATTTTGTCTCTTTGCACTGCAGGTGTGTCCCCATATTAGACCGGTTCAGCACAAACAGATCTCTGAAATAGACACACCTTGTGAACTTTATATGTACATGGTGTAAAGACAAGAGAAACATGCGAGTTAAATTAAAGATTGCTCTCTATATTCACTAGGTCAAAAAGGTTAAGGGACACCAGCTGAGGATACACTGAACCCCAACATATCGTTCGTCTGCCTTTCCTGCCACAGCCAGACTGCACATATGGAGTTCGTATGCATACAAAAATAAGATCTGGCCTGGAGTAAACCGAAGACGGAACATTTCAAAAACACTGTCGATATTATTAGGGTCGTCCCACTTGCTAGTCATGTGTTTTAATAAGCGTGTCTAGAACATGCACATTTTCTGATCTCAAAACGAATGCAAACAAATCATCCGACTGCACCCTCAGGGCTCAAAGGATTCGCAGTGGACACTTCACGGGACAGTGTTGACCAGCAACTGAAATACACCTTCATGTTTTAAAGTGTTCACTGATCCAATACACCTGACTAAAGTAACTTTAATTCCAGGTTCATGCATTTGTGAAATATATCAATGGTTTTAGTAATGTGTTCCTGCGAGTAAGCACAGCACTAAACCAGGACTGGGGAAGCAGTACAGTGATAAACTACACTGGTGACTCAGAGACTCGCTGAGATTACTAAAATCCCACTAGTACTTTTGACAAGTCGTGAAGACCGTGAACCAAAATAACACTAACTGATCAACATCCTGTCTGTCCATTTACATCGCAACTGTGTTTTAAGTGCATTATCAAACGTATTTAACCAATTGATTAATAGCTTGATTAATAGCTATTCATCGATGTCCTTGGATGACGATAATCCCCTTCTAATCAGTAGTGAGCACACAAAGATTAATTTACATTTCGTATCTCGTTTTAGCTAGCTAACTACCCTAACTAGATAACTACCCTGTAGGAGTATTTACAATCCTAGCTAACCCAAGCTGGTTGTTCAACTCGTCTATCTCGTTATCCGACCAGCTAGCGTTATGTGAGCGGTTCTCTCAGCTGGCTGGTGCCGTCCTCGCTGAAGTTAGTTAGGACAGGTCGGTCCTCGTTGAAGGGTGTGAGAGTGAGTCCGGCCTGTTCTGGGCTGTCGGTAGCGAGCTGTCCGTCTGGATAATGACATACCGCCATAACGGAGAACACCGGCAACTTTAATAACCACTTTCAACCGTGTAAACACACTTCACTAGATAAACTGCTGCACGGCGAAGAGAACAAGCTGACAATACACTCCGTGTACAAATGGCTCACCCAGCTAGTATAGTATTGTGCGTGGATGATATTTCATCGGTTTTGTGTACAGTCACACAAGATCCGTTAAGTAACCGTCCCCAGCCGGCTGTACAGCGGCCTAGCGCTGCTAGAGACTCGCGTTAGCCCGCTGGCTAGCAGGAGTAGCCTGGCTAATCTTGAATTCATGGTTGTGCTTCAATCGTGTACTCGGGATTAAAACAAACTCACCTTGAAATGGTGTGATGTAATTTCTGAGTGTGTAGCTGAATCATAGAGAAATCAGCCAAATTGTTATTTAGAATTTCTCCTTGTACTTCCTCATTTTTAATGCTCCATGCCCTAGAAAGAACACAGACGATGAGCCACGGTTTGTTCTGGGAGTCGGCTCCGAAGAATCGGCTCCCTCCCCGCCTAGAGTCATCACACTAGACTCTGTGGAAGAAATGACTCTAATGAAATCAGTCGGCTCCCAGCACCTCTTTGCCCCATAGTTAACTAAAAATCTACCAAGTTTTCCAAAATCAACTTAAGGCGTGGGAAGCAGTCACTCTCGTGCATGTTCACACAAGAAACGTCTGTATGAAGCTATTAAATAAATAGGTCACAGGTTACATATTTCTATTAAAGTCCTGCACTATAAAAAATGTCCGCAAATTCGCCAAACACAAGCTGAACTTGCCCTTAACCCAGTTTGAATTATGGCCATTTCAGCCTAATGGTTGATCACATAAGTAATTTAGACAGGTTTAGAGCTACTTTCATAACTCTTAAGCTGAATAAAAGACTAAGCTAAGCTAATTTCTTAAAGGGGCCAATGAAAACAGCACATAGAGATAATTAAAATTAAAAAAGGTAATTTTAACATTAAATTTGCCTAATAGTTTAAAAGTTAATTTCCCTTGACATCCAAAGGAGCCATAATGGTCAAGTGGCAGCATTTTACTAAGAGGAAAAACAGCACTGCATAAATGAGACATTTTTATTCTCTAAAAATATCAACAATGGCCAAGATAATTGTACCAAAGTGACATTATAGTAACTATTTAAGTACAGTAAAAGAACTATTTGAACAGTTATTTCCACACTTTTTATTAGCAGAAACAAAATGCTTGTCGTCCCCATAACAGCATTAAACAGTTTGCCCCAGATCCAAGAGTTTAACATTATGCTTAATTACCATGATTTGGTTTTTTGTTGTTTAGAAAAGATCTTATTGCTCCTTAGAAATATATAAAACGTTGGAAATCAAGACAATATTCAGTGATTTTATAACAATCTAAAACAGACAATGCAACAATGGCATAGGGAAAAATATGTACGGACAGTGTGCATGAGAAGTCAATTTGCAAGTATTGTTGACACAAAAAAAATGTAGGTTAACACCAAGGTCTAAGCAGCAGTCAGTTCCCTTTACTACCAGCTGGTCCCTTCATCCATTTGGTCCCCGAGCCGTTCACCGGCCGAGCACAGTGGCCAGCAGCGCCATTCGGATGTACATGCCATTCTCAGCCTGCCGGAAGTAAGCAGCACGGGGGTCTGTGTCCACCTCTACACTGCAGCCACACAAGAACATAAACCCACAAATGAGTGACACCAAATCTTGCTGTCTGCCTGCATCTTCTGTGTATTACAGCTACACAATAAAACGAGCACCACAAATAAGCAGTCAAATGTAACACAACCGAGTTGAAACTACCGAGTAATGTTTTTGAAGAAATTCCGACACATTTACATGAACATACCTGATCTCATTAACTCTTGGAAGAGGATGCATGACGACCATTTTCCTCTTGGCTCCGGTCATTATGTGAGGGGTCAAGATAAACTGCCCAAAGCACTATTAAAAAGGAAAAGAAACCTTTAATACAACAAAGCCACAGTAGCAATGTGAGGTGCGGTCAGATGTAAAGAAGCGGCGTACTGCTTTGTACTCCTCTTCTGAGGCAAATCGCTCTTTCTGAATCCTCGTCATGTAGAGGACGTCAGTGTCGGGAAGCGCCTCCTCAATACTGCTGAACTCCTCCTGTTAAAAGAGCAGAGATGAGCGTGGAATTGTTAGGCGACATCTAGCCATTTCGAAGTATGAAAAAAACAGATGAATGTTACATTTCAGGATGCGAGAGGGAACGTGGCTGCGTGCGCACCTGCTTTATGCCTTTGGAGGCGACAAAGTTGACGATCTCGGCTGGCATGCTGAGGTTTTTCGGGGACACGTAGCGCAACATGATCCGGTACTGGGTCAGGAGCCGAGCCAGGGAATGCACGGTCCTGCCGTGTTTCAGGTCACCCACCATAGTGATCTGTGCGGACACAAGCAGTGGTGTGTGCAGGATGGTACACATGGGATGCCAAGCTGGTGGTAAGAACACACTATGGGATGGTTCCATCTAATCATGTATTAGGGCAAAACTACATTTTTTACACAACTTACAGTCATGCCATTGACGGTGCCCAGCTCCTCCCGGATGGTGAAGATATCTAGGAGAGCTTGGGTGGGGTGCTCGCCCACCCCGTCGCCGGCGTTGATCACTGGCCTCCGACAGTGCTTTGCCGCTTTCTGCGATTGAGGAAAAGCACATCCACCCATTTACTCCGGGTCTTTAACGACATCTTTGAGAGCCTAACAGATAATTCAGCCAGAACGGACCTCTACGGCGCCGGGCTCCGGGTGGCGCAGCACAAGCACGTCGGCGTAGCAGCTCATGGTCTGCACGGAGTCGGCCGGCGACTCGCCCTTCTGCGCGGAAGACGTGCTCTCGCTGAAGTGCACGACGGAGCCGCCCAGCCGCTGCATGGCCGCCGCGAACGAGCTGCTTGTCCGGGTGCTCACCTCGTAGAACATGGACGCCATGACCTTACCCTGGGACAAAAGGCACAGAGTCAGCTTAATGAGGGCATGCCGAGGAACACATGCTGGTTGGTAAACACAGGGAAGGCTGGAAAATGAGGACCACCTCAATATCTTCAAGCTTTCCAATCTGTTGCCAGTGGCGACAAATGTCTGTCCCAAGCGGCACAGGTCATGTGCAGTGCGGCGGGGAGTTCAGTTCCTGCCATTGTTAATTCAGTGTCTTGGGAATGGCTTTCTGGCTAAACACGTAGGACTCGAGACGCTTACAAACCCACAGCAACACTTCTATGATAGAATTAGTTTCCGCAGGAATTTTTCACTACAGGTACACAAACCTTTGGATTAATAAGCAACAGCAGAAGACTAACACACGAGAGGTCAGCACAAGTCACAGTCTCAGTTGTTTGTCACCAGGGGAGAAACCTCAGCAACACTGCATGACTGGTAATTTGAAGACGGCACCGTTTTCCCTCTTCTTTAAAAACACAACATCTCATGGCGAGTAGAAGGAACTGCTGGTGGGGCGTCATGTCTAGACAGGAGGTCGATGGATGCAGTTTCATTGGCTCACCTTTAAGATGTCCAGGCTCCTCTCTTTCTGCACCATCAGACGAAGCATGTGGGCCACGTTGAACAAATGTGACATCTGGAATCACAGACAAGACAAGCTGTGACATCTCTTCAAAACGGGTCATTGACAATGTAACTTTGGTGCATCGTTCAAGTGTGAGGCTCATTCTGCTGCACGAGTTTATGTGCGTAGGTGCTGCAAGACTATCTGGGGATGCAGGTGTGTTCCACATCGTTGACGGGGGGGGGGGGGGGGGGGGGGGTTTGGGGGTGGTCTAGCACTAGGACCCTGGAGCGGTTATTTTCTGCATGGTCCTAGTGCTAGATTCGGCAAAGTTCACATCGCGCCAGAACAACTGAACAACACACACTTATAATAATTTAATGCCTCCCCTCATAAAATTCCAGACATTTTAAGACGTTTTTAGGCCTTGAATATGGAAAACTAAATTTAAGACATTTTAAGACTTTTTAAGGACCCGCGGGTACCCTGGGTCCGGGTCAAAGTTCATGTACTGCTTAGTGCAGTGATACTGACTTTGGCTGCATACAAAACCACTAAATAAGAGCAACCGGTCACTGCCACAGCAACCGAAATCGTCCTGTGAAGTAACTGACAATTAACGAACTCTGACAGCGTTTTTACAAAACACGTTTTTTAAATCTAAACCCATTACAACCTACCATTTTGAGTCATACTGGCTGTCATGATCATACTGGTTGGTTATCTCCAAAACCAAATTAGCTAATCCTCACAATGTATTTTTAAATAACATTTCACATTGCAGTAGTAACAGTGTCAGCTGTAAAGGAAGAAAATGTGCTACCTGATCTTTGGTGAACTGGCGCACAGAGAGGATATGCTGGCCCACCAGCGGGTGTAGCAGCGGAGACATCTGAAGGTGGGACACCACCTGGGGTTGGCTTATTTGAGGGGACAGCATCTTGCTTAGAGGTGGAGGGGGGGTGTACGTCTCAGCGGATGGAACCCCCTCTGACGAAAAGGAACAACAAAGATGGATCTTACAACAGATGGATCGGACTTGCAACATAAAAACCCGCATCAAAACCTCTGGAGACCAGTCGCTATACTGTGGAGGCAAGAAGTGGAAGACATGAACCTCACAGGGAACAACCAGAGAAAACCAAGCAGCCAGAAGAAAGAGCAAATCAGTAGGACATGGAAGCTCCATGTAGCATTTTGTAAGGCCGTTAGGGCTAAACAGTTTCTCTCTACACCTATACACTCTCAGTGAAGACACTGAAAGGCTGGTGGACACCGTAGGGAGGAAGAAGGCTGCTGCCACCAGAGCAGAATCACCAGAACTAATTTCGAACCTGATTCAAACGTTCTTCTCACTGGTTTCTCCTCTTCGGCTGTGTGCAGATTGTGGCACCAGTTAGAAACACAGAAATGTTAATTAGTGTGTGATTAGTTTTGCTTTTGATCTAAATATCACAACCATCAAAATAGTTTTTACAGTTCCATATTACTTAATGCATCAACATTATACTCTGGTAAATTTGATACTACAGTAACTACATAATATATCTATTTTTCAAATCTATATGATGACCAATATTTGATATGAAAATTTGATAATACCCCCAACAGATTGGAATGTACTGTCATTTGTATCCAATTTATACACCCAATAATGACATTAGTAAACAATGTGGTGTGGTGCATAGTAATCAAATGAAAAAAAACACAACATGCAATAAAAATGTAAGTACAATTGTGTTAGATTTTGATTCGAGTTTGTGATCAAGTGCCCCAACACTTCAAAAGTCAATCCAATCACTTTTTTCAGTATGTTGTATAAACACTATGCATTCGGCAAATTTTACCAACAGCTTGAAGGAGTTTAGGTGACCTCATAAGACCTGTATGCAAAAATAGATTGCCTTCACACAATGACAGTATTGTGTAGTTTATGTAACAAATCTGAACCAAAAGACAAAAAATATAAATGAACTACCAGGCAACCACTAGTATTACATTTCGCTCCTAATTCACAAGGCCACAGCACTGATATATGAACGACTTTAGGTACACTAGGTAGTTTCAGTAATTACAACACATGACCATTGAGGCAATAGAGCCATCGCAAACCAAATTAGTACCTGGCGGAAACCCGGGGTCAGAAGCATGGTGGACCCGTGGTGGGAGAGTAAAGCGCCCATCCCCAGCTACCCTGCGTGGGCTTGGGGCTCGGGTGCGAAGGACCTCACTGGCCACTGGTTGGCGGATGCGCTCGGGGGTCTGCGTAATGTGCATTGGTGTATTAGTTTGAATGAAAGCAGCAGACAATGCCAACCTTAGGTGAGAGAGGACAACTGTTCCTACGTTACCTTAGGGACATCCCTAATTGCATCAAGGACAGCTGGCGCAGAGGACCACGTCTTGACATCCTGGCCATAGCCAGGAGGTACCAGTACCTTGGTGTTTAAAGAGGAGTGGAATGGTTTAATAGGAATAACAATGGAACATCTTGAAGTTAAATACCATTTCATGAAGCAACGGGTTCACCTGTCCATCGATGTAGGCCACCTCTCCTCTCAGCACCACCCGCATCACTTTGCCCTTCACCTTCATGCCCTCGAAGGGAGTCCACTTTGACTTTGTGAACTGCATGTACTTTGGGATGATCCACTCTTTCTCCAAGTCCACCTGGCAAAGAAAGTCTGGTATGATGAACGGAAATCATCTTGGCCAAAGAAACCTTTCAGAAGACAGCAGGCTAAATCCATGCTCGTGACTGCACTGGCGTTTCGCAACCACGTGCCTCCACATAGGTGTTCTCCTGAGGGGGCAGCGAGAAGATGCGAGCAGGGTTCTCGTAGAGCCTCCTGACAATGTCGTCCAGAGTGAGGCGGCCCTCGCTGACAGCGGTGAGCAGCAGGGGAAGCATGGTCTCCAGGCCAGGGTAGCCAGGAGGAGGCCTCTCAGAGTCCTTCTCCTCCAGTGAATGTGGAGCTGCCATTACATAGAGATATGCTTGGTTATTAAATGACCACTTCACAACAAAATACTGTACATAAGACAACTTTAAAGTTCCAAAATTAGTGACAGTTACACAAGAGATCGATTCAAGGACAGACAGGACAACTTGGGTGTTATATGCCCTAAAATAATCAACTTTGTTAGGTTTTCATTATAAATTTCCAATCTTTGCATCATTTCATTAAGTCCTACTAGCCTTCAGTGAGTACTGGATGCCAATATTTTAGGACAACCTAATACAGCCCTTTATTCAATAGCAAACTCCCGATACACTAGAAAAAATGCCTGGTATGAAATAAGGTGCTAGGAATGGTCAGCCCCAAATTGGGCATTAGAATCTGCCCTCACAGTGATCGGTGGCAAAACAGTCGATGATATCCAGATTCTCCCACAGGGCGTCCATGTCCTCTCGTGTGCCGAGCATTGGCCGCACCTGAGCCCTGCCATCTCCGATAAGGGCCACGTTATCTTCACACAGGAAGAGGTGGTGAGGGGCCACCTCACACGTCACTTGGATCCCCTTCTGCTTGGCAGCTCGGATGATCAGGATCTGCAGGGTGATGAGATTATGGGCTATCGGAATAAGAGGACAACCTCATCCGGAAAAGAAAAACACCCTACCAAGGAAATTCAAGAAGCCACCACACAACACAAGGACGCGAAGTCTCACACAGTCCCACCTCACCTCCTCTTTCTTGGCAATGTGGCAGATGTGAACAGGTCTCTGGTAAAGCTGTGCCACCATCAAGATGGCAGCCACGGTCTGCTTCTCCGCATGTGCCACGATAGGCAAGTGCTTTGGCCACTTCTCAAAGTGCTGCATTTAAGATCATATCCATGAAGAAAAAAAAAAAATGCCAAGCAATTCTCATCGTTAAACCCTCATGGCTGACCCACAATCAGTTGATCAGTGTTTTGGACCATGAGTAATAATTTTCACCTCCATCCACAAGGAAACATTGTCCATCTTGAGTGTCGAGTAGGTATCATTCAAGTACATCTTCAGACCAGCAGTGGCATTTGCAATGGAGGGCAGAATAGTGGCATTGTCTGACGCTGCCCCTACAAACAGGGCATAGTCGCAACGACATCCAACTTTGGCCAGCTATAGAGATCAACAGAAAAACACAAAAGAATAAATAAAAATAAGCCTGAGGCTGCATGAAAAGAGTTGACAGATGGCAGAACCCAAAATCCCTTCTGGGGATCTTTAAGGCAACAGATCTCTGCTGATCGAGGATGATGTACCTTCTGGACAAAGGCGAGAGAGCTGGGGTCTATGACGGCTGGGTTGGTGTTGGGCATGGCACACACCATAGTGACTCCTCCCGCCAGGGCAGCAGCTGTGCCCGAGGAGAAGTCTTCCTTGTGGGTGCCACCCGGCTCTCGCAGGTGAACGTGAACATCGATGAGTCCTGTCAGAGGAAGGGTGTGGCCATTTGTACATGGAAACCTGGTATTCCCCCTATTGCTATGAAGCATAGTCGCTTTTGTAATGGCATGTTAAACCACATTGTACATAATTAGGATGTAACAAAATAGGACTGATTATTAGTTACCAGGTAAGCGAATCAGTTTCTGGGAGGTCATGCTGTCTATGTGAGTCTTGACTGGGGGAGCTTGACCAATCTGTCTAAGTGCCTGCCAAAGTAAACGTGGATTTATCTACATTTATGAAGCACAGCATTCATAAACAGCTTGAGAGAAGCCAGTCGGAGTTGGGGCTTCAAACTCCGGCTCACAGTCCTGGTGAATCAAATACGTACTCAGTGTTTAGTGTGTCAAACATTTCGATCACTGCAGTTATTTGCAGACTGTTACCTGAACAAACAGCTTGGTGCATTTGATGTCAATGATGAGGGGCACAGAGTAGTCAACAGCCATGCGGCGTGTCCGGTATCCTTTAGTGACGAAAGAGGACAGGCGTCGTCCACCAGAGTTCCTCATGGACAGGTTGATGACCATATCAAAGTGGTTCTCCACCAGGTAGTCCATGATGTTCCTCTGTTTCTCTTTGGTGGGGCAGTCACTCTCTTCCTCAAAAGGCCAATCTACAGCCATGACCTAGGGGTAGAGAGAGAAGTGATGGGTCAGCAATTTCATATTATTAAAGCAAAACCTCAGGTCAACATGTTAATGCATCTCATTTACAGTTAGAACTCTGAAAGATCAGAAAACAGCGATGGTGTCTTTGTTATATCAAGACTGGTTACTTTAAAAAATGTCTTTATATCATTCCAAAAAGCTTGTTTAATGTAACAGTAGTTCTAATGATTTTTTCAAAATTTACAAATATTCTGGACAAATGTTCGAGCTGAAAAAGAAACTTCAGTAATTTAGTAACCCAATCTGTTCCACCTATCAAAAAACTGAACAGGTGAACCATCTATCTAATAGCAGCTAATTGCAATCATGTGATTAAAAACTGGGGATGAGACTATTTGGTCAGTACTCTGGGTAAAGGTAACTTGAATTTTTTTTTTTTGGAATAAATAAATCTATTGTTAGCTAATAGTTCAATGTTGGCTTCTTTTTCCAAGTAAAAAAGTATAAACCCTTTGAGGAAATTTTTTTTACTGTCCTTATTAATTTTCCTCTGTGACAATTCAAATATTATATATATATATATATATATATATATATATATATATATATATATATATATATATATATATATATATATATATATATATATATATATTTTTTAATAAGCCAGTAATAACAGAAGTTTACCAACTTGGTTTTTCTACAGGGTAATTGTTACCTGCATATGTAAAATCTATTTAAATCCAGTATTTTTAAATCATGTAGCACATAAAATGGGCCTGTTGGCACTGGATAAAGATGATGACTAACTGCTTTCCTTTTACTTGACAGAAAATGGACACATTCCTGGCTAAACTATCACTGAACTTGTAGTTTTAATCAAGACGACAAAGCAGATGCTGAAAAAACTGAGGCCATACAGACACACACACAGGCCTCTGTTCCCCTCACCTGAACACCATGCTCAGTGTAGAAGTCTGCAGTGCCCAGGCTGGCGTACAGGTTGTAGCCCAGAGCCTCCAGAGCCTGCACTGTGGGCAGCAGCTCACTTTTATTCTGAAAACAAGAAGAAAATGAAGGCGAGGCAATTTTACACCAGTTACACCATTACCACAATTCTCCACATTAAACAGAAATGAGCAGTTTGTGTATGTACAGGAATCGTTTTCTGATACCTTGTAGCTGCCAATGGAGAGGAGAATGTTCTTTTTGGGAATTTTAAAGCCTGTACTGAGCATGGCTTTTAGGTAGGCTTCATAGCGGTTCTCCCCAAAACAGGCCACCTCACCAGTACTGGTCATCTCCACCCCCAACACCACATCGGCCCCGGCCAGGCGAGAGAAGGAAAACTGGGGCACCTTCAAGGCACAAAGAATCAGAACGTACACAAACTATGCACAACAAACTCATCCAAGGGATACTTAACATAAAATACAGCACTGCTATCAGGGGTCAAGGGGCTATGTAGAGCTATGCAAACACTTTTCGTTTGTACATTTTTGTAGACACACCCCGTTAAAGGCATTCTAAATAAATAGTACCAAGGAAAGTGCTAAAGACATAAGACATCAACTTAAAAGCTGATAATGTCAGAATATCTCAAAGCTAAGAAGAGTTGCTGGTCACCTTAACTCCCACAATGCCTTTTCCCCTCATGAGTCCCACAGCCTCCACCTCCTCGCCCATGATAACCTGTGTCGCCAGGGCCACAAGGTCAACGCCCAGTGTCTTTGAGACGAAGGGGAAGGACCGTGAGACTCGCACGTTACATTCGATCACCTTCAGCTGGTCATCCTGAATTCACACACACACACACACACACACACACACACATGTCAAGACCAAAAAAGCATAATATTCTCTTAAGCATTAATTCTGTATCCTTTATGCTAAGTTATAATGTGACCTTGGCAATAAGCTGCAGGTTAAATGGTCCCGTCACTTGTAGCTCTTGGCCAATGGCATGGACAATTAACTTGATGCGTTCCATGGTCTTCTGGTTGATGTCCTGAGGTGGTGTGACTAGTGTAGCATCCCCAGAATGCACACCAGCATTTTCCACATGCTCCGAGATGGCAATGGCGATGACCACTCCATCACAGGCTATAGCATCGACATCAATCTCCTACAAGCATGGAGCAAAGCATTACTGAAAAATCTATTCCAGGCATACAATTTTTTATTTATTTACTCGATTAAAGTCAATATATACAGCAATATCAAGAGACACTAAAGATGTCTTTCAGAAATTCTGTGGACTTCGTTTTGGCATTCAACAACATTCTTTGTCAACATGCAGACAACTTTCAAGTGGTTTGGCAGGTTTTAGCTTGATGACTGCATTTGATCAGACTAACTTTTACCACTCTGCTTACATAAGACACAATTTACACAATTGTAAATTAGTTTGACTACACTAAAGTTACTCTATCCAACAGTAACGGTTTCAACACCTTGGCCTCCTGGATGAATTTGGAGATGACAACGGGGTGCTCTTTGGACACAGCCACAGCGCTGCTCAGGTACTTCTCCAGGTCGCTGTGCGAGTAGGCCACGTTCATGGCAGCTCCGCTGAGCACATAGGAGGGCCGCACCAGGCACGGGTAGCCCACCGTGTCACAAAAGTGCATGGCCGACTACCAAAGGGACAAAAAGTTAAGGCCAAGCAGCAATAAAGTGATCAATGTGTTCTGTTTTGCTAAATACCACAGTTTACGATTACATATTTTAAAAGTAAGCTTTCTAGAGGTTTCCTTTCTAGAAGTTTCCATATAGAAATGTATGCAGCTAATGATGAATTGAAGTTAGTGGAGCAATCCAATCAGAATCCTCATTTTAGCATCAGGATTCCAAGTACCTCTGTATCGGATAGCTCTTTCCAGCGAGGCTGACTGATTCCAATGGTGTCCAGCATCCTGGAGAATTTGAAGCGGTTTTCGGCAGAGTCGATGAACTCCGGTGAAGTACCGAGGATCCGGCACTGCTGCCTATGGAGGGACATGGCGATGTTGTTGGGGAGCTGGCCTCCCATCGACAGAATCACTCCCTCTGGGTTCTCCAACTCATAGATGTCCATAACCACCTTAGATTCAAGTTAGGCAGTTTTTGCTAAGTACTAAAACATCATAACAGATAAACAAACCCCAACTCCTCTGTATAGTTCAAAAAGGGCATACTGGGGGAAGAGCTGTTAACAAAATGCATAATTTAACATTTTCCCCATTTAGTTTAGACTCAAGGCTAGTCACTGTTTTGAAAATAAAATGTAGCATATTGGGCTTCCAAATGAGAAAATGTGTGTGTACACTTGTCTGTTAATCACTTTCTTCTAAAATAAAGATATATAAATGGAGAAAACAATGCTTATGCAAATGCTAATTCTAACATAAGCATCACATTATTGATGGACATGTCTTACTTCAAAGGAGATCTCATCAAAGTAGAGCCTGTTACACATATCATAGTCCGTGCTGACTGTTTCTGGATTGTAGTTCACCATGATTGTTTTATAACCCATCTGGAAAATGAAATGAACCACAAATAAAAATAGCAATTATTCAAAATAAATAAAACATCGTTTCACATTTTTGCACATCCTTTTACAGTAAGTTTACAGTTTTAAATTTCATTACATTTTACATAAAAGCATCTAGATAATTTGAGTTTCTTTTCTCTAAAAGACCTTTCTAAGTTCCATAATGCAGCCCACGGCACACCAGTCAAACTCCACGCTACTGCCGATGCGATACACGCCAGAGCCAATAACCATGACGTGGGATTCATCAAAGGTCAGGTCGCTCTCCGTGCCGTTATAGGTCAGGTACAGATAGTTGGTGTGGGCGGGCCATTCAGCAGCCACTGTATCGATCTGCTTCACTATAGGCTGGATCCTCCAATCACGCCTCAGTTTCCTCACTGCTAGCTCGGTGCTGGAGGGAGTGAGAGAGAGACAGAGAGGGAGAGAGAGAGATTGATCGATCAGCGCAACCTTTGCAATTTGGACTGAAATGTAAAGGAAAAGAGAAGAATAAAAGGAGAGTATACCAATGGCGGCGCACCAACACCATACCTCTGCACAGCGAGCGCGATTTGTTTGTCCGAGAACCCCAACTGCTTTGCCTTCCTCATCACTTCTGGAGGCATGGCACTTTCATCCTGATTAAATGTCTGTAGAAGTTTTTCATGGTCCACAATGTTTTTCATTTTGTGAAGGAACCAGCGGTCAATCTTGGTCAGTTCGTACAGACGGTCTACGGTGTAACCAGCATGAAGAGCTGCTGCCAGTACAAAGATTCGCTTGTCTGTAGGAATCTGGAGCTCCTTAGAAGCCAAAAGAAAAAAAAATTACAGTACTTGAGTCTTCGAGTATAACAAGTATAATGACTAGGGCACACAAATTATTTAACATTCAAGAAGCACTCTGAAAAAATTGACTAAAGAAAAGCATTTGTTTTTTTTTATGAAGTGCCGAAAGAGTTTCCTATGGTTTGTGTTAGTGACAAATACGTAATATTTACAACTAACCTGCTCCGACACTGTTTTGAGGGTTTGGTCAAATCCAACACAGTTCTCGTCTACCATTCTCAGAGCTTTTTGGAAGGCCTCCTCAAAGCAGCGTCCAATGGCCATCACTTCCCCTGGGTAAAGAAGGCAGTGTGAGATCCTGCTTCAAACTCGAAGAAAAATGCATCCTTCTAATGGCATGGCATCCTACAGGCAGAAATAAAATACAGGTGACCTTACCAACACTCTTCATGGAGCTTCCAATTTTAGTGCTGACCCTCAGGAACTTGCTCAAGTCCCAGCGAGGAATCTTCACCACACAGTAGTCCAGGCTGGGCTCGAAGTTGGCTGTGGTCGAGTTGGTCACAGAGTTCCTGGAAAAGAGCAAGATTCAAGGGATCAGCAAATCCAGAAATGAGCGAGTGAAGGCTTCAGGTTCTGATGCACAACTCACTTCAGAAGTGGCAGGGGGATGCCAATGCCAAGCTTAGCTGCCACGTAGGCCAGAGGGTAGCCCGTGGCCTTACTGGCCAGAGCAGAGCTGCGAGAGAGGCGAGCATTCACCTCGATGATGTAGTACTGCGAGAAACACACAGCAACATTCAGATATGGTACTGGGCACAGCGCAAGTAAAAAGCATGAGATTAGTTCCCCGTGTTTACCACCCTTCCAAATGTTGATCTATTGATCAACCACTGATTCTAGAACAGCAATCCAGTCCAAACTGGCCATAGTATAATAAATGAAGACAAGGGCCTATATGATCCAGAAGGGATGGTACCTGCTCAGACTCGGGATTTAGGGCGTACTGAATGTTGCACTCCCCTATGATCCCCAGATGGCGGATGACCTTGATGGCAGTGTTCCTCAGCATGTTGTACTCATAATCGTTAAGCGTCTGGCTAGGAGCCACCACTATGGACTCTCCCGTGTGAATCCCCAAAGGGTCTACGTTCTCCATGTTACAAACCTGGAAGCATGAAGTTTTCGTACAGTGAATCGGCACTCACACGGTCCGTCTTTTATTCGCGGACTTGCGACGCACGTGCACCTCCTACCGTGATGCAGTTGTCGTAGGCGTCCCTCACTACTTCGTATTCGATCTCCTTCCATCCCTTGAGTGATTTATCCACCAGGACTTGTGTCGTGTGGGCGAAGGCTTGTGTAACTAGCGCGATCAGCTCTTCTTTGTTGTTGGCAAAACCTGAGCCCAAGCCGCCGAGCGCAAACGCCGAGCGGATCAGCACCGGGTAGCCGAGCCTCTCGGCGGCAGCCGCTGCCTGCACAGAGCAAAGACACAATGCAGTCAAAGCATCGAAGATAGAGCAGTTAGCATGGTCTTATTTGCATAGTGCTACGTCACTCTAGACCAGACATGCAGCACATTTGGACGAGATATTTCTAACAAACACTACAGATACAGAAGATACAAAATCTTCCCTCCATAAAGTCAATAATGTGTATATGCGAATTCTCAGAAAATAAGGTTACAAAGTGAACGCTTTCCAAGGGCATCCAGATGAACATTGAGACGGCACCTAAGCATCTCTAGATATCCATTTCTCTTTCAAGCTACAGATGGAAAGTAATTGGCCAAGGCAGATTGAACAGTGTTTAATGATCTTATAGGGGATGAAGCTCACCTGCTCCACAGACATAGCTGCCTCACTGGGGGCCACGTGCTCATTGATCTCTTCCATCTTCTCCACAAAGATCTTCCTGTCTTCTGTCATCTCAATGGAGGCCACCGGGGTTCCAAGCACATGCACATTGTACTTCTCCAGCACGCCCTGCTTGGTCAGTTCCACCCCGCAGTTCAGAGCCGTCTGGCCACCGAATGTCAGCAGCACCCCATCAGGACGCTCGTTTTTGATCACCTGGTTCATAGATGGACACAAGCACATGCACTTGTCAAGTCAGAAGCCTTTCATAGAATCTTCCTTTATGTAAAAATTTATACATTTAACTGCCTCTCAACTCATTCATGTAATAGGAATTTGGAAGACATCAGTAAAGGTGTCAAGATAAATATTGTAAGCACCAACACCAACATCATTGCTGCTGTCGATACTTTCCGATGTCGACTTTTCCTTACCTGTGTGACGTAGTCTGGCGTGATTGGAAGGAAGTAGACCTTATCTGCAAGACCTTTGGATGTCTGCACTGTGGCAATGTTGGGGTTAATGAGAATAGTTTGGATATTCTCTTCTTTAAGAGCTTTAATGGCCTAAGACAAACCATAGAAAAACAGAGTAAACATCTGACCAAATCATTTCACTACATCTTAGAGATGAAAATTGCTTGGGGTGATAACAGTGCTGGAAAAGCACATAATCTTATTTTCATACACGGACACATCTCATTTAAAAATATCTTGAGAAGCAGGAGCTAAAAGAACTCATACTGCAAAATGAACGCATAACTGCAAGCTGTGCCAATAGTGACTGTACTTGCTACATACTGCAGTGTCAAGCAAAATAGCCCAAATAGTATTCACTCTTTGCCATAGTAACAGCTTTGGGTGAGCTCTGCCTAAACATATTATTTATCAGTGACTTACTTGAGAGCCAGAGTAATCAAATTCTCCAGCCTGTCCAATGGAAAGACCTCCAGAGCCTAGAAGAAGCACCTTACGTGGCCGCACAAACTCTTCCAGTTTAGGAGATCCAAGGAAGGTGAGATGCTCAGTTAGCCTCTCCTTGACTAGAGATGAGGGAAAGAACTTGAGCAATTATTTTGTAATCCTGGGATTATGGAGTGCAATCACAATTGTCAAGGTCAGTTTGATTTATTGTGAGGCTATGTTCCCCTAACAAGGTTACAAATGGCACAAATCTTTTACCCATCTGATTTGTTAGTGCAGGGTTGAACTAGGCATTGCATCTATTTTAAATCAGATCCGAGACACATTTATAAATGGGCCCACATTGGATACATGACATATGCAGCTTAACCTTTGCAAAAAACCAAATGAGCCTGCATTATGTTGCATTACATTACAGATTCTGAAGGGAAGAACAGATAAACACACAAAACCAAAAGAATAAACAACAAAGCAAAACAATGTGCAGGTGTAGGTCCTCTCAAGGTAGAGGTCACACCAAATCAAACATTAAAGACCAAGAAGCTGGAATAAGGCCTGTATTGTGATCACAGACTTATCCATGAGTGGAATTGAATAGGTAACTTTACAAGAAATATTAACCCTAAATTTCAATTACAGCATTCTGTACTGAAATGTCGCATGAGCTCTACACTTAATGTGTGCCAGGCACATGAATTTCAAGTACCCTAAAAATCCTGAAATAAGTAGAAAAGAAGCATATTCACATCCCAGTTAACATGTATTCATATAATTTTACTTAGAATCCAACAATTTCACTACCAAATTTACAAAAACCTCACCTGACTTGCCAGCTTTACCCTCTTTGGCATCTCTGACTGTGTCCAGAAAGACATCAAAAAGGCTGACCAGGTCAGTGGGACCTGCCTTGTGCTCAGGGTGGAACTGTACACTGTAAAAAAATAAATAAATAAAAACAAATTTAAATTAAAAAAAATGCTGTCTTCAATATATACCCAAAACATCCTTTGTACCAATATGAAATAACTTTAAGACTTAGGGTTAAGACATTCTAAAATTATAATACCAGACAAAAAAGATTACGACCTTATGAAGGTCGAGAGGAAATCTGACAGCACCTGAAGAGAGGTTTATAGTTGTGTACGATGCCTTCACTGCTGTGGTCATTAGCGTTAGTGAATAGCACATCCCAGTCCTCTGGGAGGGTCTTAGGGTCCACTGCAAAGCCATGGTTCTGAGATGTGATGAAACAGCGCTCAGTTCCCTTATGGATGCAAGGCTGATTATGGCCACGATTGCCATACCTAGAACACAGACACAAGATTAACAAAACAGAGTTTGAATGCAGAACCGGATTGCAGTTCTAGAACTGTTTTTCCAGGTATGGAATACTCCCATTTAATGTTCAGGATGGGTACAGAGGCAGCTAATGAAGAGCTCCTGTTAGGTCATATAAACAGACGTTGGCAGTAAGCATTCTCCTCCTGTCATGGATGAGAATCTGTAGAAAAAAAGGGTAGCAGCCCTAGGAGCAAAGTACATGCTAACCTTTAAGACCTATGTTGAAAGATAGCAAGCACTCCAGATCTAAAACATAATGATCAGGCTATGAGTAACATTAAGAGAAAAGTAGGTAAAAGGCTTATTGATGATGCACTTTAATACAAGAATGGTAAGAATTTGAATTATTTTAGTCCAAAATGACTACAAAACCGGGCTCAACATGAGGACAGAAAACTGGCTCATTAGTTATTACAGTGATTCAAAGTTCTCATTGAACTTTGCCAGGAATTTCACCAAGCTGAAGAGAGACCTCCAGTGATCCGTCCTTGAACATGGGCCAGACAAAGGAACCGTTCCAGGTTCTTACAGAATATCAGCAGCTCACATTCCCAGCACATTCCTGTGCAGTAATCTACTGAAACAGCTCCCACGGAACCCAGAGGAATGGTGGGAAATGGCCTGGCAGTCAGAGTGGCTCTGATTATCAGAATCTTGTCACCAATCTGAGGGATGTCCTATATACAAATGGCCCTATGAAGGATGCGGATGACCTTAAATTCACCCTTAAAGGAGTTGATGCACCATGACATAACCAATTTCAAATGTAACATTTCAAATATGAATTGGTTTAACTTGAAATAAATACATACATACAGTGAGTCCCCGCTTAACGACGGGTCTGGTTAACAACGGATGGGAGTAACTAACTACTTTTTTTTTTTTTCGCACGGTGTACGGAGGAGTAGTGTTGTGTACGATAAGCTGGTCTGAGGCAGCTGGCAGCACAGCCTCAACTGCAGCCCATGCTCTCACGCTGTACGCACGCACGAGAACATTGTTAGTGAAGGGTCACGCTTAACGACAAAAACTGCTTTATGACGGACTTTTCAGTCTCTAACCCCGTCGTTAAGTGGGGACTCACTGTATTTGGTAAATATGAAAACACAGTGATTTTATAAATGTTATAAATCAGCCACAGCTGATTTCCCAAGGTTTTTCACACACTGATAGGCCCATCGCTTGCTTCTTGTGGAAGCAAATATGAAAGAAAGGAAATCTGGTTTCATGTGAAGATCATTTGTAGGTATTAGTGAAGGTAGTGTAAATAATGTAAGCTTACTTCATTTTGTACGTCTTTGCCCCAATGACCAGTGATAGCAACTGATGGCCCAAGCAGATACCAAAAACAGGTTTGGGGTTTTTCACACACACAACCTTCTGCAGGTTTTCTATGGTCTCCTTGCAGTACTGTGGGTCACCAGGGCCATTACTAATGAACAGTCCGTCAAAGTCTGGAGAAAAAAAAAAAGAAAAACGGATGTATATATACAAACATTTACCATAGATTTTCATGTAAATCCAAAAGCTTCAAATTCGTTATAAATCTCAAAAAAGCCTGGTAAACAATGGCTCTGATAAAAATAAATAAATAACAATGCAGATCTGTGCCACGCCAATTTGGTTATGCTGATCAATTACAAGATCATATGCATGAGATTCTCCTATAGGGAATATTTAGCTATTATTCATCAACAGTCTTCACTGAAGATTTATTCCAGGTTGTTGCTCACCGTGTGTGTCCAGAGGGTGATCCCATGGCAATAAGGTGACCTGCACTCCTCTCTGGCACAAGCAGCGGATCTGATTGTACTTAATCCCACAGTCCACTGCAATAATCCTCAAAGTACCGTCTGGATTGAAAACCCTGGGCTCCTAAGAAGAGCAAACAGACAAGCAAAGAGTAGGAAACAGTAAGGAACCTGGGTAATGAAACAAATATCATTTAAGACATCCTAAAAAAAAAAGTGTCTCATCCTACAAAGTCATACTTTCAAGGACACTTCTTTGACCAAATTCCGACTGTCTGGATTGTCGAAGGGTATGCTGTCAGGTGATGTTCCCTCTGCCACCAGCTTCCCCATCATGGTTCCCTTTTCTCTTATTTTCTTGGTCAAGCAACGAGTGTCTACACCTGTTTTCAAACAAGAGATTACTTATCAAAACGTGTGTGGCTCATACACTACA
Organism: Brachyhypopomus gauderio; assembly: GCF_052324685.1. NCBI lineage: Eukaryota > Metazoa > Chordata > Actinopteri > Gymnotiformes > Hypopomidae > Brachyhypopomus > Brachyhypopomus gauderio. The sequence goes on from NC_135219.1 coordinate 6,876,530, forward strand.
TATAATTCTTAAGATTCACTCTATGAGACCATGGGAGTACTAGTTGTATAGCATACACATTGCAATCACAAAATATTTCTATGAAATAATGGCAGTTCACCCTCTAATCCAGGAATGCCTTGCTCTTTGAGCCACTGGTCTAGAGACTTGGCTGAGCTCCAATGGCTGGGACTCTGAGAAAGCTCGCCAATGATGAAGGCAGCTGCATGGATCCGGGAGGACTCGAACCACTAGAAAGAGAGGGACCATTCCAGAAGATTGTGACGTGAATCAAAACGAATGGCAGCGGTATGTATTTTATTCAGTTCGGATATAGTCAGCATAAATGGAACATTTATGCACCTTGCTGAGTCCAAAGTCGCCATCCTCATCTTTAGGCACACCATAGTTCCCAATCAGTGGGTATGTCAATGTCAATATCTGAGCTTTATATGAGGGATCAGTGAGAGCCTCTGGATAGCCCACCATTCCTGTCTGGAAAACTGAAGATACAAATGTATGACTGTAGCTGTTGTGAGAAACATGGTCAAGGCAAATGAGAAGTATTCAAGTGACATTACTTAGTTGGTTTGGTTACAAATTCATAACAATTCCAATTAACAAATGTCAAATATGACTGCTATTACTGAGTAACAAGATTTTGTTATAAAATTATTTAATTGTATATTTCAGTAACATATGTGGCTATGTGGTGCTTTGAATCATGTTTGCATACTGATTTCTATGTGTCACTTCTTTTAACAAGTTTTCAGATACAATCTTTGACTATTCAATTAGAATAGAGCCATTCTGTAATGGGATCAAAATGTAAAATCGGAGAGGTCTGGACATTTGATATTAGGGAGGTTTTACAGTGATCGGTGATCGTCACTGGAGGAATCACAACCTTTGATCTCATGTCCTGCGCGAGAACTACCAGTCAGTTAAACCCCTCATGTGTAGGCGTTGCTTATGTTGATAAATAAAAACAATCACGACCTTTCAATAAATTGTACTGCGAATGTAAGCTTTAGATTGTCTAAATAAAGGGGATATGAATCGAGAGTACCCGAGTGAACAGGCTTGGACTGAAGCTCAGGGTGAGGGTCTTTATTCACGCTTTGAAATATTCAGCGCGAAAATGGGACACGTGTGACGTGAGACTTGCGAAGACCAGGGACTGATTGCGCAGTTAGTCCAACTGGTGATGTTATCCTAAATATCTGCATGTTAACCAAGAAGAGGGGACAACGCGGAAGCTGTAAACTGAAATGAACTGGCTAGCCTGCTAGTGTTTTCGTTTGTTGAAGTTTTTATGAACGGATTATTTAACATGTAATAACTTACCAACTTCACCAGATACTGAGGTGCTGGCCCCAAAGAGGCGGCCTTTAAAAGCGGTCCCGTCCTCCAGTATCAAAGAGCCCATTTTCATCGACATATTTACGTTTCTGAAACCTAAATGAGAAAATAACCACGATACTCAAAGTAAACTATTTTTTCTTTCGCGACGACGGGATGATGTTACTTCCAGGTCGACTTTAGTTCTGCGATGCTGTGCCCACGTGAAAGCCACGCTGAGCTGCGACGTTTCCCAATTGTCCAAATACGGAGTGTGCTACTGCGGAGGTCAAAATTTTTCGAATATAGATAGTTGTGCTTTACGAATTAAATCAGTCTCTTTTGTCTGCTCTGGTGGTTTCAAGGATCCTAATTTGCTTGGTAAGGCGAATCCACACTGCTCTGGTTGGAAGCCACAGCAGTGTGGGACCCTACCGGTCTACATCATTTGCTTACATAGCTGCCGTACGTGGCCACGTGGTCGCCACGTCCTGGAGGAGGAGACTAGCAAGATCGGATTTTTCATTTAGAAAATGCACTCTTGATGCAGTGTCATCATTTAAACACTGGTTGCAGTATTGTGTTAAGTATTTAGCAGGCCCGTAGCCAGCATTGTGATGGGGGGATCTTTTTCCCCCAAAAGTGGACTTCATTTGGCTCTCTAATCCAATGCCCCCTAAATTCATAAGCACACTTCAAACCTTTTAATTTAGACATATTTTATTCATTATAAGCACGGTTGCTTATAATGAATAAGGGGGTGGTGTGTGTGTCAAACGTTGACGGGGGGGGATTATGTCTTATATGCTTCCTCTATGCTGCGCCTAAAGCGATCGATCACCAGTGGTTGGCGCCAGAGTGAACTAGTAACTCATTGAATCATAGATGTAGATTGGAGATAAATAAACTAGATTTTTTTTTCAGCGTGAGAAATCGGATGTATGGCGTGTGAGCGTGTGGAAACGATCAAATGCGTGTGTCTTACGCTCATTGCGTGAGAGTTGGCAACACTGTTATAAGTTTGTTGTGAGTCTGCTGTTGCTGTCCTTATTTGTTCGTCTGTATATTCACCGGAGATTTACAATTCATTCATTGAATAGCCTACCTATCTTGAGGGGCATGTGTGTACGGAGGGAGGGTGCGGGGGCGAGAGGGGGGGTGTCGAACGAACCCTTCGATCCCCCCTGGCTACGGGCCTGTTTAGCGAATTTGTTCAGACCTTTTGGACAATACTAAGGCAAACTGAAAGCTTAATCATGACCAGTGTTACATTTAATTATAATATATAATGTCTTGTGGATTATTGCTGGTCACTTATCTGGCCTGAAGGATTTTTTTGTAGGTAACAATGGCCACTGTTAACTCCAGCCCTGCATTGAAGTTGACAAAGAAAATGCAGTTTGACCTGGATTGAAACTGCAAGCAAAAAAAAGACCACAATTAACACAGATGTGTTCATGCACTCACCCACTATTCCATAATCTGACATTCTTAAAGCTGATAATGGGGCAGACTGTGGATGGGACTGGCCCCTAGACTCATATTTGTCTACTGTGTAAACAGCGTCATTACAACATATTAGAGTGGCTGGCACTTTGATAAATGGTAGATAACTGCTCGTCAATAAACAGTTTACTCTTGTCAATATGGTGAAAGTCTGTGAAAATGGAGATATTGATGACAACGTTTGAGTGCTTTAGTTTAACCACTGCTGATGTCACCATTTGTGAACCACACAGCTGACGCTGTAGCTGAATCCTAACATGTTGCGTGTTTTGTTTTCACGTTTCTTACATATTTAATTAAATTCACATCTAATATTCACCCCTTCACAAGCTGAATAAAGAGTGGAGTGCGAGATGAACAGAGGTGTCAATTCCAGGTTCAGAAAGTAAAAGTCCTCACCAGGATTTTGCTCAGGCTTCCTGGATTGTGTTGATTCCACAAATTTTACCTGGATTGCACTAATTAGAAAATCTAGCAAGCTTGAGCAAAATCCTGGTGAGGACTTTTACTTTCTGAACCTGGAATTGACACCTCTGGAGATGAATGAATTAAGCAAGCACACAGAATATAGATTAATTTTTTCCATGATGGACAGACCTCTAGGCTGTATTAAGCACATCTTCTCACAACTGCAGCCACTATTATCTTAGTAGCATTGCTCATATCTAGTAGCCTATCGGAAAAAAGGATGGCCAACTAATAGTAGGATTAAACAGATAACACATGACCAATAAAATGTGAACTCAGACCTTAAATATTATATGATTGGAAGGTAGCTTAAGGGCTATGCATCAAGTCTGCATACTTGTATGTAGAGGGGATGGGGGGTGGAGAGCAGTCATTGAATCTTCTGGTAATCTGAGATGTTGATGTTGTCATCCAGCCATGTCATGCGTTCACTCTAGTTGTGATAATGATTTGGGTGGAAAACAATGGCTCATGACTCATGACTGTGGTCATCTCCAGGCCCCTCCCTCTAGTTATGCTGCTATAGGTAAGCCTGTCAGAGCCACAAGCTAATCACTTGCACGTGTGCTATATATATGGTTGTTTAAATTGATATTCACATACTTAACCTGTATTTTATATCCTGGTTACATGCTTCTACCAAAGACAATCCCATACAAGCGCTTATGAGATGGTCTGGCTTGCCAGTGGATGTGCCAACGCCGTGGATGGATGCGCCATTTCGCCAGCATATGGGCAGATGCTGACTCCTACCTGAGGCACAACATCTACATTGGAGAGACTGTCACTCCTGGAATTAGAACTATAACTGGAACTATATAACTATATTAGAACTATAAATATGGACTTTTACTTGCGGGCCACCCAATGGGGGATGGGTTTTCTTTTGAGCCCTGGCTTGCTCGTTAGCGGTCTGGACCCATACGATTGTAAAGCGGCTTTGTGACAATATGTGTTGTAAAAAGCACTATATAAAATAGCACTATACTTTGACTTTGACAGTTTCCTTACAGCTGTGCCACTTCAATTGTAGCATCACTAGGAGGAAGGGAGGTCTATTAGTTCAAAATGGAGAAAAAGAGTCGTCAGAGATTGTCAGAACATGAACTGTCAGAGATTCATGTTTAGCTCATGAACTAAGTGCTACCGAATCAGTAGGACTCTACCAGTATAAAACATCACAGGCATTTTAAGCTGCACTCCATGAGAATGACGAATTTGTGAGTGCTAATTAATTTTGAACCCTGTCAAAACCAAGGTCCAGATCTAAGAAATATATCTTGAAATTCACTGTCAGCAATCTTGAACCCTCAGATTACGGCTTTTGAATGGAGTATGTGACTATGCTGGTATTGTTCACAACAATGATATCCTTAGGATCCTTTTTGCAGTAGGAATGCAAAAATACATGAAGCAATACTAGTATTTGTTGTTGTTGTTGTTTTTGCCCTGTTAACGTTTCCTGATAACATTATCTAGGAACAAAAGAAGGGAAATATATTGGTTTTGCTTAGAATATAAATCATTTACCATTTAAATTATTCAGTATACTTCAGACCATACTGCAAATCAGCAACTTAAGAGTCAATACTCACCTTTGGAGGTGGCACTGTTTTGTTTTGTTTTGGGGGGTTTTTTTTTGTTTTTGCAGTTTTGTCTAGTGCCTCCCTGTTGACATCTGACATCTGAAAGAACCAAGGTTGCACCAAAGGGATGCAGTTCTTTTGTTATTTTCAAATTCCATTAGCAGGCACTGTAACCAGCTAGGTAGATATGTTTCACCTTCCACTATTTACTGAATAGTACCATGAAGACTTAAACAAATAAAACACTGCCCCCAAGACAGGGGGCACAAGCTGACACTGATAACAACAGAATGTTGGCCCACCAATGGTGAGCGTTGTTAGTCTTGAAAATCGAATTTTCTCCATCAGAATATTGTTGATCTGTTTGGCTACATTTCTGGAAAGGTGGATAATTTTTGTTAAAGAAGGAATGTCAGGCATGCCACCATTTATCCAACATCCGCCCCACATTGGTCTATATGAAAATGTAAGTTATAATTATGCCAGTAGCCAGCTATGATCACACTGTAAGTTATAATTATGCTAGTAGTCAGCTATGATCACATTCATTCCATGGGGTTCTAAAGTTCCAATAATGTAGATCAGTTTATCAGTAGATCAGTTTATCAGTAGATCAGTTAATTTCCTAATGTCATTGCTGCCATATCAAGAACTGGCAATGCAAACGGATATGTCATTAATATAATGTCCATTAGTATTAAAATGTCGACACTGGGAATGACATTAATCCTGATGGTCCGAAGTTGTTCAACCAACTGATCAGCAAGTCTTCTCTTGGTTTCTCCAATGTAATGCTGATTAAATCTCTTACAAATAATGCAATAGACAACTCCTGCTGTGGTGCATGAGTGTAACGTATTGAACAGGCAGAGAGGGATCCAAATGCGGAAGAACACCGCTTTTATTGAAATGAGACGCTGGTACAGAAACTGGCAGGTGAATTACGAGCACTAGGATAAGTAACAGCGTTTTCTTGGCATGGTCAGGACAGTCCAGGGTCATACCGGGGGAGCAGAATCAGGAGGTACAGAGGGACTAGGCAGGAGACCAGGTCGGGGACGTAAACGAGGGTCGGAACACAGGAGAGCAGACAGGTAAATGAAAGGCCTGGTACGCAGCATGAGTCTGCAATACTTCGCGACTAGGAAGTGGAATGTGGGCATTTAAGTAGAGATACAGGGGGTGTGGTGATGAGCGTCAGGTGAGGCTGGTTAGGTGGAGATCAGGTGGCATTCCTTACAATGAGGATGAATGAGTGATGAAAATTGATCCTTTTGTGCCAATTATTTTTGTGGTTGTGTTAATAAATTTACACGTATCACATCTAGATCGGTTGCAGGCTGCAGTTGAAATCTGATTGGTTAATTAAATAATTCTTGTCAAGTATGTCTTTAGTGTTCTTGTCTCATCTATAAGAAATTAGTGGCGGATCCTTTTTACTTGTATGAAAAAATGTGTGCAGTCACAGCTGAGCACACCATTTAAATGCATATTTAAGATCTTGTGATGTAATATTTGTTTTTAATGAGAAATAGAACTGAAAAAAGCATGTGTCCCCAATGTGCACAGAAACTTTGTCTTTTTTTGGACATGGCTTGGTTTATGGGACAAAGCCAGGAAAATATGGATGAGGAGCTATTTTTGTTGAGGTGTCAGGTGTCTCAAAGCAGATTTGCCCTCTGAACTTCAGAAACCCACAGCACAGAACCTGAAGGTGAAAGAAAGCATGTCAGAATTCGTCCACCTAGTCCCAGGTGAGACAGGTACTTGGTAATGGTGGTGGATACCTGGGATGAGACTTCAAATGCAGTGAGGGATGTGGCTAGGAAGGTATTGTGTGACCTCAGGACAGAGGAAGATAGACAAGGAGTCATGGTGGTAGAATGAGGAAGTTCAGGAAAGTTTGAGAGAGAGCAGTGGCAGAAGCTAAATAGAAGGCATATAGCAAGCTGTATGAGATGTTGGACACTAAGGAAGGGGAAAAGGATCTGTACAGATTGGCCAGACAGAGAAACCGTGATGGGCAGGATGTGCAGCAGGTTAGGATGATAAAGGATAAAGGTGGAAATGTGTTGCCTGGTGAGGAGAGTGTCTTGGGAAGGTGGAAGGAGTATTTTGAGGAACTGATGAATCAAGAGAATGAAAGGGAAAGGTTAGAAGAGGAAGAGGTTGTGAATCAGGAAGTGCCTCAGGTGAGTAAGGAGGAAGTAAGGGCTGCAATTTGGAGAATGAAGTGTAGTAAGGCAGTTGGACCGGATGATATTCCAGTGGAGGCATGGAAATGTTTGGGAGAGACAGCAGTGGTGTTTTTGACTGGGTTATTTAACAGAATCTTGGAAGGTCAGAAGATGCCTGAGGAGTGGAGATGAAGCATAATGGTGCCAATTTTCAATAATAAGGGCGACGTTCAGAGCTGTAGTAATTACAGGGGAATAAAGTTGATCAGTCACAGCCTGACAATCTGGGAAAGAGTAGTGGAAGCTAGGCTTAGAGGAGAGGTAGAGATCTGTGAGCAGCAGTATGGTTTCATGCCAGCTAAGTGCACTACAGATGCTATGTTTGCTTTGAGAGTGCTATCTATCTATCTATCTATCTATCTATCTATCTATCTATCTATCTATCTATCTATCTATCTATCTATCTATCTATCTATCTATCTATATTTGTGTTAGAAGCATTTGATAGAAGCATTTGTGTTTCTGCTTGTTTGTGATCTGTGATCTGTTTGACTTCTGGGTGCAGATACTTTCTGGGTGAGGCTGCTGCCTCAGTCTTGCTCTGTGAATTAACATAATAAAGGGTGATGTTTGGCTTTGCTAATTGCTGGCAAGAAGGAGAAGAAGGAGGGGTGATGTCCTGAGAATCCTGAATTCTCAGGAGCTCTAGTGTTAATGGGGAAGTATAGGGAAGGACAGAAGGAGTTTCATTGTGTGTTGACTTAGAGAAAGCTTATGATAGAGTACAGAGAGAGGAGCTGTGGTATTGTACGAGGAAGTCAGGAGTAGCAGAAAAGTATGTGAGGGTGGTGCAGGATATGTATGAGAACAGTGTGACAGCAGTGAGATGTGCAGTAGGAATGACAGATGGGTTTAAAGTGGGGGTAGGACTACATCAGGGATCAGCCCTGAGTCCCTTCCTGTTCACAATTGTCCTGGACAGACTGACGGATGAAGTTAGGCAGGAGTCCCCTTGGACTATGATGTTTGCTGATGACATTGTGATCTGTAGTGAGAGTAGGGAGCAGGTGGAGGTGAGCTTGGAAAGATGGAGATATGCTTTGGAGAGCAGGGGAATGAAAGTGAGCAGGAGTAAAACAGAGTACATGTGTGTGAATGAGAGGGCAGACGGAGGACAGTTGATTTGGCGAAGGTTGACGAGTTTACCTACTTAGGGTCGAGGGTACAGAGTAATGGAGGAAGTGAAAGAGAGGTAAAGAAGAGAGTGCAGGCAGGGTGGGATGGATGGCATAAAGTGTCTGGGGTGATGTGTGATAGAAGGGTGTCGGCTAGAATGAAAGGAAAGATCTATAGGACAGTAGTGAGACCTGCTATGTTGTATGGACTGGAGACAGTGGCACTGACAAAGAGACAGGTGAGGGAGATGGAGGTGTCTGAGATGAAGATGTTGAGATTCTCATTTGGAGTGACGAGGAAGGATAGGATCAGAAATGAATTTATTAGAGGATCAGCACATGTAGCATGTTTTGGAGATAAAGTTAGAGAAGCAAGATTGAGATGGTTTGGACATGTACAGAGGAGGGAGGAGAGGTATATTGGTAGGAGCCTCTTGAGGCTGGAACTTCCAGGCAAGAGGAGGAGAGGTAGACCTATGAGGAGGTTTATGGATGCAGTGGTAGAGGATATGAGAGTGGCTGGTGTGTCAATGGAGGACACTTAGGACAGGGCCAGATGGAGGAGTTTGATCCGCTGTGGCGACCCCTAAACAAGAATTGCCGAAAGAAAAACAAGAAGAAGTCCCAGGGCTCCACAGCAAATGTCTGCTGGCCATAATCTCTCCTGTGAACCAACTCCTAAAGGCATAGACCTGACAACTGTCAAGGTGTTCAGAAGTGGAGAAGACCCATTTGTGCCTGAAAATTTTCTCTTCAGATTTTTAATGAATGCAGAACCAGCAGCTAGTAAGAATTTGGAAATATCCATCCCATATTTGAAACCAGAGTTCCCCAAGCAGCCCAGTGACTGTTCTCTCACAAAGAACTTTTGTAAGCGCTCTGGATAAGAGCATCTGCTAAATGCCGTAAATGTAATGTAATGTAATGTAAATGTTCATACTTCCTCCTCCATCTGTTTGGCAAGAGTTGCAAGAGTTTTAGTTGAAATGTGTGCTTTTTCCAAAAGTGTGAGATGTTTTGTCTGTTGTGTGTGTAGCATTGGCTCGTGTGTGTTAAGTTTCGACAAAAGAGACACAGTTTCAGAAATAGGATCTTAAGAGTTTGCAAAGAACTGTAATTACCCGTTAACAATGCCAGGTAATTTTACTTCGTCAGAAAGGCTTCGGCGGAGGGGATGTAGCTCAGTGGTAGAGCGCATGCTTTGCATGTATGAGGCCCCGGGTTCAATCCCCGGCATCTCCATACGTGGGTATCTTTTTTTTGTTTTTAACAAATCTGTTTTATAAAGATCAAAATACAATTAGACACCACGAAAACACAATTTCGAATAGGCAAATGAAGAAATTCAAAATATATGCAACAAAAGCGATGTATTTTTGCGTTCATGTTTGCGTCAGGCTCTTTCGCCTTGACGACTGTAACCAGGCATAGAGCTGTTTACTAAAATGTCTGCCCCCTGAAACCACCGATTTACCAGACAACACGCAGGACATCTATAAATCCACATCGAACACATATAAATAAACCAGATTGAGTTTCGTAAACCGAAAGCATGCAGCTCAAGCATTTGAAGACTCTTCTTACTCCACAGGTAAATTATTTTTCACTGTATATTTGCGAAGTTCATCCACTAACGTAATCAAGCAACGGTTAACCTGTTAGCTAAGTAGCGGTGTGCTACTTCGGCGGACTCCTTAATGAAGTGAACACCAGAGTAGTTAGCTAGGTTATCTACCCATCTTAATAAAGTCACGGATATTGTGAAGAATTAATCCGTGCATGCATAACTTGAATGGGTAGCGTTGGTCCACCTGCTAGCTGGCTAACTACTTAGCACGGTCCAGTTGGCGGAGTTAGTCGGTCTTCCTAGCAGCCAGGTGAGCTAGTTCAGGTAACTGTTCTCAAACAGCCCACATGTTCGTGCAGGACGGGGCTGCCAAAGTCACCTGCATGGCGTGGGCCCCGAACAACGCAAGACTGGCCGTGTGCACAGTGGACCGGGTGGTTCTGCTGTACGACGAGCAAGGAGAGAGAAGAGACAAGTTTTCAACCAAACCTGCGGACTCTAAAGTAAGTTAGCCTAAATATGTAACGTTACTTTCGACAACAAACCTTGTTTTTTAATTAATTGGTGAGTACTTATTCGTACCTATAAATTATTCTACATATGTCAGTTTCTGTTATGTACAAGGAGGGTCTTGCTGTGATTTCAGAGGTTTCATAAATACCTCTATGGTAGAGCATTCTTGAAAAGGTTGACGTTGGAATAATACATATTATTGATAGAAATCATGAAATTGTAAATACACATATAAATACAGTGATTTTTTTCAGTACGGGAAGAAAAGCTACGTGGTCAAGTCTATGGCATTTTCTCCAGATTCTACTAAAATTGGCATCGCGCAAACTGACAATATAATATTTGTTTACAAAATTGGAGAAGAATGGTAAGTGTTATCTGTAATATTTTATAGCATAAAGTTCCTATTTTGCATATAACATGAAATGAAGGAAACGATTAACAATTTGACATAAACATAAAGGAGATGAATAACAACAAATATAATTATTCTGATTCTCTACATTGAAATAAATATCTAATCTGAAGTTTTCTTTATGTCAGGGGAGACAAAAAAGTTATTTGCAACAAATTTGTGCAGACCGTAAGTTTTTGTGATAATTAATTATAAGAAAGATATTGAGTACACACTGCAGATTATATACATTAGGTATGTAATAGCACAAAATAATAATAAAATCATTTCTTGTTTTGAAGAGTGCTGTAACATGCTTGCTATGGCCAGTAGACAATTCCATAGTTTTTGGACTTGCAGAAGGAAAAGTGAGTAATATAATACAAATTCCATGTTTTAAATTTTATTTAGGATCCTTAAACAAATGTTTGCATCACTTTATTTCTGTCATCATGCAGATTCGAATAGCCAACACCAAAACCAATAAATCATCTACAATATATAGAACTGAATCGTATGTCGTATCACTGACCTCCAAGTATGTATATTTATTGATTGTGCATACATTTGCAATTTTACATAGAGTGATTCTTTTCCTGTTAAATTCACACACCTTCTCTTGTTCCTGTTAGTGTCTCTGGTAAAGGAATCCTCTCAGGCCATGCAGATGGAACTGTTGTGCAGTATTGTTTTGATGATGACGGCTCAGGAGAATCTCAGGTATAGCTCTTATATTATAACAATGTAAATAACAAATCACATTTAAGAAGTGTGCTTGTACTTAATGGAAATGCACATAAACATGTAAATACTGAGGCCGCTGTACGCACAAGTTGATTATTGTAAATGTCCAAGTTTTGCGCCAGTCTCTGTTACCTGACTGTAGCTATTTGTGCTGGTTGAAGGTCAAATTGCTGACGCACCCCTGTCCACCATATGCTCTGGCCTGGGGAACAAACAGCATTATTGCAGCTGGATGCGATAAGAAGGTGGTGGCCTATGGGAGGGAGGGCCACGTGCTGCAGACATTTGACTTCAGCCGGGATCGTTCGGAAAAGGAGTTCACTGTGGCGGCAACCAGTCCCAGTGGCCAGTCGGTAGTATTGGGAAGTTATGATAGGTCAGTATGCTGTTTCAGGACAAGATGATCAGAAGAGAATTGGGAGTTTGAGTGGACATCTTTCTATGAAGACATTTTTCTTTGTTTGTATGTTACAAAAAGAGTGGATAATATAGTCACAACATTTTAAACAGCAGAGATTGCAGATAACAATAGCAACAGTGACAAGAAAAACTGTATATAACTGTATATAAATAGAAATTTCAATTTCACAGCAGAGTTTTAATGTGAATGTAATTAATGTAGGTCTAACAAATTGAATTATTAATGCATATTGCAAGCCTTTTTTGGGTGTGAGGGCATTTAGCATTATGAAGGCTTTGGACCTGTATTGTCTAGATTTGGATATAGTATTGTTGTGATGTATTGGTTTGTTATTGTTGATTATAGATCATACCCATGACAATACTGTTAGACTTTCATGTCTATGCAAAAAGTGCATCATTGCCTTCTGTGTGAAGTGACAACCACAGCGTGTTTTCTAGACTATTTGTTAATAAATGAGTTTTATTTGTGATACTTAATTGTCTTTTCTGTTTGCATTATTGTCTGTCAGACTGAGGGTTTTCAACTGGAACCCTCGTAGGGCTTCCTGGGATGAGGCGTCTCCCAAAGAAATTCCTAATCTGTACACCATCACAGCTTTGGCCTGGAAGAAAGACGGCTCACGGCTCTGCGCAGTAAGATCCTAACAGATCAGTCACTGTGAAATGACAAGCCAAGATAGAACTGCACAAAGAGCTGTAGCTTTACGAGCGCATTGACAAGTTTGTTTTGTCCACAGTAATGGATCTCTTAAAATGTAAATGCAAGTGAAAATGTCAACTAGTTTTTCATGGTGTGATTTGTGGCTACCAGGGTACGCTGTGTGGGGGAGTGGAGCAGTTTGACTGCTGCCTTCGCAGGAGCATTTACAAGAACAAATTTGAGATGACTTATGTGGGCCTGAGCCAGGTAATGATTTCATTAGGTTCATCCAAAGCAGTCCAGTTATACTAATTAAATACTTCAATAGGAGTGCCGATCTAGGACTTTTTCCTTTCTCACTCTCTCTCTCTCTCTCTCTCTCTCTCTCTCTCTATCTCTCTCTCTCTTCTCGCTCTCGCTCTCTCTCTCTCTTAGTCTATCTCAGTCTCTGTTTTTTATTTCCTATGCATATAAGAAAGTGGAAATTAGGTATTTGCAGCACTCCTGACATATTGATAATGGTATATTGCATTAAACTAGGTCTTGACAAAGCAGAATGTAATTATAGGGGTTTGTTTACAGTGGAATAAGATGAGTCCGAATCTGCAGCTTACTTAATGTTTATTGTTCTACTACCACCTTGTAGTATTGTCTGAATTCTCAATGGACAATTTACATTCCCTTCATAGTTAAGCATAATGTTACCAATATTTAATTGTAAATCTAGTGATCAATTAATGTACTTACTTACAGACCAAAGTACCACAATGCATAGTACTTTCCTATGGCAGATCTTGGTGCTGTACGTATTAGGAATGTTAGTGTAACAGCCATAGTGATAAGCTTGGTACCGCTGTTTCATGTGGAGCCACAAGGAATGACTACAATATGTTAATATAATGCAGACCAGAATAAATCAAGCTCATGCTCAAGAAATCAGAATTAGATATTTCACTCAATAGTTTTTGTTTATAAAATGGGAACATGTGTATAGCATGGATAGAGCTCTGTATTATTAAAGACACAACATCACATATTGGAAGTAGTAAAACTTTGTTAATCTGTTTTTCAATGTGTTGAGATTGTACCAGTAGTATGATCATTAGTGATATTCCGGGGAGTTTATGTTTATATTATATTTACATTTACGGCATTTGGCAGACGCCCTTATCCAGAGCGACTTACATTTTTATCTCATTTTTATACAAGTGAGCAATTGAGGGTTAAGGGCCTTGCTCAGGGGCACCTCAGTCATGGCATCAGGCCTGGGGATCGAACCCACGACCCTCCGGTCACAAGACCAGTTCCCTAACCACCAGGCCATGACTGCCCCCGTCATGTTTATATATGTTTATATATGTTTATATTACCAGTGCAAGCTAGTGTGGTCTGAATTCCATCTGCTATGTCTCGTATATGATCAGTTATATAGAAGTGATTAGTGAATGAGAAATCGAGGACACCATTTCAGACACAGCTGTAGAAAGGAATGAAAGCCCAGTGTTTGGAACTGAGGAGCATGGGGGATCTCAATAAATCTCACAAATCCTGCTGCACGGAGATTAATCAGAGTTAGTCATGTTGCGAACCACTTTTTGTTCCCAATGGAGCCTTGCCAGTTTTTTACCCATATCCGTCACTTGCTGTGACCCAGGTGATTGTGAAGAACCTCTCGACGGGAACCCGAGTGGTGCTGAAGTCACATTATGGCTACGAGATCGACGAGGTGAAGATCATGGGGAGGGAACGCTATCTCGTGGCCCATACCTCTGACACCTTGTTGCTGGGCGACTTGGGCTCCAATAAAATGAGCGAGGTAGGAATATGTCATTTAAAGCAATACTTCATCAAGAAATTACTGCTAGGAAGGGCCAGATAGCATGAGAGCCAACCACATTACCAACAAGTAAAGATTAGTTTCTTGTTTTTAGTCTTGATATATTGTTTATGAAATACATGCAAACAGAACAAAGCCCCTTTTTTTTGGAGACAAGTGAAAGTCTTGGCTGGACAATTGTGAGAATCAGAACACCTTATGCAAATGAGAGGCAAGCATTTTCATTATATGTCATGTCCCTTGTCAAGCACACAAAATTTGCTTGCATATTAAGGATGGTCTACAGCGTCTACTCATAGGTGAGGGAAGGGTTTCGCTTCATTGTGTTAAAGATGCACTAGGACAGACACCAGGAAAGGAACTGATCTGACACCACACATTTTAGCATAAGAAATAAATAAATGTGCCACATTTGTCAATTGTGATTTTCACCCCAATCAAAATTTGTCCTTCGCATCTGTCCAGCGATAACACACACTTTAGTGGTCACTAGGGGGCTGTGGTACACACGTGCCCAGAGCAGTGGGCAGCCCTCGGGGGCCTGAGAAGCAGTTGGGGTTAGGTGCCTTGCTCAAAGCCACTTCAGTCATGGCCTGAGGTCTGGCAATCAAACCCACGATGCCCCGGTCACAAGACCGGTTCCCTAACCACCCCCAAGACCCCCGTGACTGCCCCCCATGACTGCATGCATCACAAATCAAGTTCCTTTAGGCTCTATGCCATAATAGCAAGCTTTTATCTATGTTTCACAAAAAACACTTTCATTCGAATAACTGAAAATACCCTAGTTTGACTCTGTTCTTGCAAGTTGTCAAAGTTTTCCTCTTTTAGGTAAGATTTCCAGTCTGTCTGAGTGAATGACCCCATTCAGCGTTCCAAGGACTTGAAAAAAACTCTAATTAAAAGTTTTGGGCCTGCCACGGTCCGCCATGCTAATCCACGTTTAATTGAGTTTTCGTGCAACTTTCACAGGAGCTGGGGGTGTGTTCACAATGACATACAGGGATAACAGTGCGAAGGCCTGGCTGTGGGCTTTTTCTCTCTCTCTGTGGATCTTAGTAGGAAGTATAACTCTGTATAACATTGCCTGCAGGTGGCGTGGCAGGGCTCTGGAGGCAACGAGAAATTCTTCTTTGAAAATGAATCAGTATGTATTGCCTTCCTCTCATATCAACATCAGTAACATCAGTGGATATGTGTGCATGTAATTTTATTTGGCACTGTACTAAAATTGACCTATTGTGCTATTAAATTGACCATATTTGATCTAGAGATATTAAACTATTAGCAGCGAATTCAAGCAATTGGTTCAGATCTAGAACATGCAGAAGATGATCTGAAAGTGCTGCTGTTGAGTTTTGTGTGGCGTGTGAGGAAATGAGTCCTGGTTTTGTGTCAGGTGTGTATGATTTTCAACGCGGGTGAGCTAACGCTGGTAGAGTACGGGAGCAATGAGATCCTGGGATCTGTTCGCACTGAATTTATGAACCCACACCTTATCAGGTATGTTCAGATTACTTTAACACATGCTTTCTCTATACCTTCCCTCAGCCTTTCCATATCATGAGGCAGGAAGCAACAACCATGTTTCTAACAGGGGCATATGTAGTAAAGTTGCATTTATAGAAGAGTGTTTGGCTTTATGTCAGTTTTTATTTGCAACATGTCCATGTTAATACATTTAGTTTGTAGTCCAAGTCCTATACATTACTCCTAATCCTTTACTATCATGAGCAATATTCACAATTACCACTAGGTGGCAGCATTGAACTGACATTCACTCACGGTAGAACTGTGAGCTGTGTCAGCCTGTTATGTAAACCACAACTGCTTAGCATACAGCTGCCTTGTCAGCCTTTGCAGCATAAAATGTAGTCATCACAAATCAGTATTCATGCGTACCACCAGACAGAAGCACTGTGAGGACTACTCCCCTCAATCATTATATCTGGTGTTTTCATGATGTGTGTGTGTGTGTGGGTGTGTACACAGTGTGCGTCTGAATGAGAGAAGGCAGAGGGGAGTGGGGGACAACAAGAAGTTAGCCTACCTAATCGACATCAAAACCATCGCTATCGGTGAGTCCCAACATGGCTGACATGACTCAGTACACAGTGAAAACCCCATTGGTGGATTAACACCTACAGTGCTGAATTAACACTTACAGTGCTGGACTAACACCTACAGTGCTGGAATAATAAGTATTGTGTTGAATTAACACTTTCAGTTTTGAATAGTGGTAATTTTAGTACACCTGGTCTTCCAGTGAATATACTCTTATGTAACAGTTTAACCGCATCATGTAGAGTGGAGTAATGAAATTTCATAGGCTGTTGACTCTATTCAAATGGAGAGCCTGCTCAGCACATGCAAAACTGTCAGTGCTGCTTGTGTGCAAAGGGAGGCAGTGATTAGTTGGATATGAGCCAATCACTAAAAATGCTGTAAAAATTTAAATTGTATCAATTTTGGAAATGCTTTGACCACAAATAAGTAGATACTAGAACACAACACAGCTTGCCAACAAAGCAAACGTAAAGCTTCTTGCAGACTTGGACACAACCTTCCCTGCTCTACCTCACGGGACCTTCAGTTGCATAATTTGCACCCCCCCCCCCCCCCCCCCCCCCCCTTCCTCCAAACACTTCCGCCCCACTCCTCCGAGCGCAAGCCCAAGGCAGCACCCTGTGCTCCCCAGACTCGTCAGAGGCTCTGAGTGCGGAAGCTGCCAGAGGGGAGCGGGCGTGTCGGAAAACGGCCATATGTGGGCACGGCCGCTGGTGTTGGGCACGGGGGCGACCCCGCAGCGACCCCACAGCGCCCTCATCGGGGCCCTCCCCTTTGCTCTCTGCTGTGTGCCATCTGCCATAGCTCCTTCCACTTCCTGTGCTAACAAAGTCCAAGCACACTCCTCTGCCATCTCTCTCTCTTTCTCTCTCTCTCTCTCTCTCTCTCATGCTCTCTCTCTCTCATTTAACCTTCTTCCATTTTCAGGTGTCAAAAATGGGGGAAGCTACTTTCATCCAATTTATTTGCCTCTGACTGACAGCAGTGTGCCCTCCCCAACACCCTGCCCATGTGTGCTTAAAGCATGTTTGGAAAGTGCAAATTGGAAAGTGGTTTCGTTCACCCCCACACCCCCCACCCCAGCACAAAACCAGCACATCTCCTTGGAATGGTTATTTTCTAACAAGGGAGTGAAAGGCAGAAATGCAGTGGGACGGGAAAGATTTGCTTTCGTTCACACACGGATGTTTGCAGGCTGCCTGAACAGAACTGGCTTCATTTTTGCAGCCTGCTGTCATATGTGTGTGTGTGTGTGTGTGTGTGTGTGTGTGTGTGTGTGTGTGTGTGTGTGTGTGTGTGTGTGTGTGTGTGTGTGTGAGCATGCACGCAGATTGTTCTGTTCTTGTGAGTTAATGCAGCCCCTTACAGGGTTTGCTGTTTGTCTTTTTGTTTTCTATTTCCCTTCGATCTGAATGTCGCATTCTCTCATTACAGAAACTCTATTCAGGTCGACCTGTTTCCTGATGTCAGCTCTAATGCTGTGGTGCTAAATATCCAATCTACTTTCAGCATTAAGGGGCTTGCAGGTGGACTTATATAGTATGTTCAGAATATCACTGATAAAAAAGCCCATAATGATTCCCTCCTGTTCCCTTGCTTAGTGGACTTGACGGGTGGTTATAACCTGGGAACTGTTAGTCACGACTCAAAGATTGACTGGCTGGAGCTGAATGAGACAGGCCGCAAGCTGCTCTTCAGAGACAAGAAGCTTAAGGTACCCATCACAGTTCTTAGGTTGACTTCACTGTCAACGATTAAAAATGAAATGACGGAATGAATAAACTGAACTGGATTTATTGAGATTATACTGTATGGCTTTTAATGTTTTGATTTAGACTTTCAGTTGCTGTTTCATTTTTCATGCTTCCCTTTCTTTCTATCTCTCTGCCCCCACTCTCCCCCTCTCTCTTTCTCTCTCTCTCTCTGTCTGTTTGTTCAGCTGAACCTGTTTGACATTGAGAGTGGTGTGAAGACCACCGTTCTGAGTTTCTGCTCCTACGTCCAGTGGGTGCCGGGAAGTGATGTTGTAGTGGCTCAGAACCGTGGTAACCTCTGTGTGTGGTACAACATCGACAGCCCAGAGAGGGTCACCATGTTCCCACTGAAAGTGAGCTGACATCTCTCAGCCTCGCAACACCCCATCCCACCCCGCCACACCCCTCCCACACCTCCCCACCACACCCCTCCTCGCAACGCCCCGCCCTGCAACACACTGCCCCGCCCCGCCCCGCCCCCTCCCACCCCTCCCTGCAACACCCCACCCCACCACGCCCCCTCCCTGCAACACCCCACCCCGCCACGCCCCCTCCCTGCAACACCCCCCCCTGCAACACACTGCCCCGCCCCGCCCCCTCCCACCCCTCCCCACCACACCCCTCCTCGCAACGCCCCGCCCTGCAACACACTGTCCCGCCCCGCCCCGCCCCCTCCCACCCCTCCCCACCACACCCCTCCTCGCAACGCCCCGCCCTGCAACACACTGCCCCACCCCGCCCCCTCCCACCCCTCCCTGCAACACCCCACCCCGCCACGCTCCTCCCTGCAACGCCCCGCCCGCAACACCCCTCCGTGCACCACACACTGTATTTATGTGCAGTCAGATTAAGGCTGATATAAAGCCTGCTTTTATTTACAGGGGGATATTTCTGATCTGGAGAGGGCCAATGGCAAAACAGAGGTGATTGTGACAGAAGGAGTGAATACCATATCCTACACACTGGATGAAGGATTGATTGAGTTTGGAACAGCCATTGATGATGGAGATTATTACAGGTATCTAAATAGTACCTAAAAAGTCTGCAATACACATGATAAAGGTATTGACTTGGAATGAAGCATAATGGGATTATTATTATATATTACACTGTATCATTCATGCATTCATTCATTCAGTCAGAAGCCAGTGCACAGAGATTTACATTTGCCTTTCCTAAAGAAAATACAGAAAATATCATAGAATGCAGGTGCTAACAAGAACTCGTGATATGTCGTAGGTTTTTGTGCTGATGTAGATGTGTTGCTTGTTTTTGCTTCTATGTGCGCATGCTCTCAGAGCCACAGCATTCCTGGAGACGCTGGAAATGTGTGCGGAGACAGAAGCCATGTGGAAGACACTGAGCAGACTCTCTCTAGAGGCAAGGCAACTGCATGTTGCTGAGAGGTTAGCTTTGGAGTACTCCACACAAAATTATGGTCAACACCATATCTTCATTCAATCATACACCAAAACCTGAAAAGAATCTTCGAAACTTGAGACATTCTTCAAAATAAGCTGAAAGCTCGTCATATATAAATAGAGGTTGACGTGAACTTGCGCTTATAGCAAGTTCCTACATCGCATATTTTTATATCTATACATCTATACTTTCTGTAGATTTTTTTTTTTTTGTTTTTTAAAAAGAATTTTGCCTGAAGGCATTTTTCTTACGGTAAGTTTTAGGACTTGGGGCAAAAGTACAGCTCTTTCCCTTAGGCTGAAAAAAGAAACAATGTCATTGAGGAGGTGCAGGGAGGAGGCTTGATGGCTGAGGTCTGCCCTGATTTGGCTCAGTTTAGCTTTAGTAACAAACAGGCAAGTTGACAATCTTTACAGTATAAGCAATTTTTGCTTTGGCAGGAGGTGGGGAGAGCACATTTGAAAGTTTAAATGTAATGGTAACATGGCATCAATAATTCAGGGCACCATGTATTGTGTGTGACCGATCTGCATAACACATGCAGGGAAAAACAGTTTTGTCCGTGCAGGAGAATGCAAATGATGGAGGGAAAGAGGTAGAACGAGAGAATGGAGAACAAGAGATATGTGGAGACACTCTTTGGGAGAGCAGTATATCAACATGATGCAACTTTAGAGAAAGAACCAGAAATGTGGCCAGACTTTCATGGCCATGTCTGAATGTTTCAGCCTGCGAAAAGCTGCCCGAGCGTCAGTATTAGCACTGCAGCGCGCTCTAGCATTGCTCGGGTGCTTTCCTTGTTTGGCAAAATATTTACAGGGTTTGACAACAGGCTGCTAGGAGGTTGCTGCTGGAATTTATCCTGAGCTGTCGCATGTCTGTCTCTGCTTGCTCTTCAGGTGCTTTGCTGCCTTAGGTGACGTATCGAAGGCCCGGTTTCTGAATGAGACCAACAAAATTGCTGACTCCTTCGCAAAGGAACATGTATGTAGAAATAACATCTCTGGAGTGCACTGTTCACGCTGCCTTCCAGCCACAGTCCACAGTTCACAAAATGCTAAGGTTACGAATTTTGATTGCACCAGCGCTCTGACTGGTTTACTTATGGAAATTCAGCCCTGAGGTCTGGAAGCCAGTTTGGAAGGGGCAGCACTCTTATTATAAACTGTTTGGCAAGAGTTATTTGAGTCATTATGCTTATTTCTTATCATTGTTCTTCTCTACTTTCTGGTTAATTGGAGGGCGGTGATGGCACAGAACACTACAAAGTGAAAGCGCGCTTAGCGATGCTGGATAAGAACTACAAACTGGCTGAGATGTACTACGTGGAGCAGGTAATTTCTCCTTTATTAAATGGTCTGCAGCGTCCATAGAGGGATTCTTACATCGAGGCACGTGGAGGTAATATTGATGCTCCCCGCAGAACGCAATTGATGAGGTGATGGAAATGTACCAGGAGCTGCACATGTGGACTGACTGCATTGCAGTGGCGGAGGCCAAGGTAACATCTGAGCAGCAGTTTCTGAATGTCTCTATTACGTTCTGTCTGCATCATAGGTTCATAAGTAGGCTTCGTCATAGATTGCTACACATTGCTGTATCTTCAGCATGCCGTGTGTGTGTGTGTTGACCTTCCCCAGGGCCATCCTGAGCTGGACAACCTTCGGCACAGCTACTTCGCCTGGTTGATGGAGACCAATCAGTACGAGAAGGCGGGGGAGGTGAAGGAGAGTGAGGGCGACTACGTGGGCGCTGTTAACCTTTACTTGAAGGCAGGGCTCTCTGCCAAAGCCGCCTGGCTAGCTATGAGCAGGGACGAACTCCTGGCCAATAGTGATGTCCTCAACCACATCACCACAGCCCTCATCAAAGGAGAGTTCTTCGAGAGGGTGAGTCACAGCTCGC
>NC_135219.1:6903027-6908027 GCF_052324685.1 Brachyhypopomus gauderio
ATCTGGCCATCGCCATGTACAAGAAAAACAAGATGTACAACGAGATGATCCGCCTGGTCGCCCAACACCACAGGGACCTGCTGCAGGAGACCCACGTTCACTTAGCCAAAGTCAGCTTGCGCATTAGACAGCACTGCTGAGCTGAATGGCCACAGGCACACACACACACACACACACACACACACACACACACACACACACACACACACACACACACACACACACACACACACACACACCCCAGTGCAGCTTTTCAGAGCCCTCCCCGTGCTTTTCAGGACCTGGAAGCTGACGGACGCTACCAGGAGGCGGAGCATCACTACATCGAGGGCCAGGACTGGAAAGCTGCCGTCAACATGTACGCAAACAGCGACATGTGGGAGGAGGCTTACCGGGTAGGAGCACGCTGTCTTCTGAACGTTCACCCAACCCAGGAACCAATGTTGCTGACCAGTCACTAAACCACACGTTATAATACCAATAAAGATGATTCCAGAGTTCTCTTATTTTTATCAATTGTTATTAATATAAGTAATTTAGGGTAACGTAGTGCTTTAGTAATGTTCAGTAAATGATGGCCGTTATACATGTTTCGGCACCAAACTGGGGACTGTTGTCTTGTGTCAGCTATTTTGAGCATCTTTCCCAGTACCAGTGCACAGAGGAGACAGATTTGCATCCCCATTGCCACCAATCAGATGTGTTGTAGGACTCAGTGGAACTGACACTGGTGAATGTGCCATTTTATTTGGACAGTGCGCTGGTGGATCCAATGACATTCGATGTCTCGGAGTTAAAGTCATGTAGGGCAGAGAAATGTAAAAATGCTGGAGAGGGGAAACCTTCTGAGGAGAAGGTGAAAGGCAGAGGGCTTGAGCTGAGGAGAACGCCGAGTCCTCCTGCATTCTTTCACCCTCAAACAGACACACAGTTTTGTCTTAACATGCACATATAGTGCTCCCTTATTATTCCACATACGCTTCCTTCCTCTCTGCCCACCGCTGTGCTGTTCCTGTCTGTCTGTCACACACCGTCCTTCCCGTTGTGTAAGCGTCGTATTCCAGTCGGAGGAGAACGAAGACTTACTGTCCGTCATCCTGGGATTTCGTTTCGGTCCGTATGTATGTGGCAGGTGTCAAAGAGCTGCGGAGCACCCAGCGCCCCCAAGCAGGTGGCGTACCTCTGGGCCAAGAGTCTGGGGGGAGAGGCAGCTGTCAAACTGCTTCACAAGCTCGGCCTGCTGGAGACTGGCATCGACTTTGCAGCGGACAACCGGTAAGTGCGTGCTGGGGGCCCCCTCCGTCGTCTCTCACCGAGCTGACCGCCTCAGCAGCAGCTGATTCTCATGCGAATGCTAACATGAGTGCTGAAAGTATTACTAATAATATTTAACTAGCATGGTGTTAACATATGGGGTGCTTACTTGAAGCACTACCCCCAAGAGGCAACCCTTTTTACTGTATGTATTCATTTCACAGTGTTTTCCACATATAAAGGCAATATATGTGATGTAAAAGGCAATACAAATAAAATGTATTATTATTATATAAAACCCCTCATTTGTTCACTAGCAATAAATATTAAGTATGTCCTTATTGAAAAGGTGGACAGATTTGCAGGGGTATTTCTCTGAAAGCTTATATTTTTATGAAAACTTCAAGTGATAGATGGATAGGTTTGTGTACATCACATCCGGTTTCCATACAACACTGTCAGAGTTTAGGTGCTCTGTGGTTTGCCTTAAATAGAGCATAGTGAATGGTGTAACACAAAAATAAAGGCAAGAGTTTTGTTTGGATGCAATATATAGAGCACATAGTGGACATGTACAGTTACATAAATGATCAGTGTAACACTCGTGTTTCCGTTTAGTTCTTTTGACTTTGCTTTCGAGCTGGCTCGCCTCTCCATGAAACAGAAGCTGCCTCAGATCCATCTGAAGAACGCCATGTTCTTGGAAGATGAGGTATTGTTGTTCATTTCCACGCCAGCCACTCATGTCCTCAGCAGGGTGTGACATTGGGACAACAGCTGACACTATTTCCCTGCAGCTCAAGGTTTTCTGTCTCTTATGGTATATGTTCTTGACCGTGATGAGCCAAAGTTAGGCCTTCACGCTCCCTCCCTGTGAGGTGTCATGAGATTATTGATGTTCTCTGGACTGTTTCCTTTTCAAGGGCAAGTTCAACGAAGCAGAGATAGAGTTCATCAAAGCAGGAAAGCCCAAGGAGGCTGTGCTGATGTAAGTGACCTCCACAACACACGATTTAGACCTGTGTCGTCTTGTACAGGTCATCTGTATCAGGTAAACCTTTGACTTCCGCATACCGCAAAATACCATGGTGCATACTCCTAGTAGTTTTTCGTGGAATTTTTTTTTTCTCCATTTCTCCTTCAAATGTTCCCAAAACATCAAAAATTTCAGGTTTTCCTACATTAGTGATTTTTGCTCCCCTCAGGGAAAGTGAACTGGAGCACACACACCCACACACACTATAGACGAATTTTGAGACTTCAAAAAGAAAGTTAAAGTGCCTGGCTTCAGAAGCTCCCGTGTGCTAGGATTAGGGTGTGCTGAGAGCAGAGCTCTTCCTACATAGAGTGTGAGCTGGATGTTTGAAGTGAGTGGGCTCAAGCACTGACAGACCCAGCTGTTTGATCTCCTGCCTTCTTTAAGTTAGACTGCTGATCTAGAATCAGTTTTTGCCTTTGATGTATTGAGTATACATGTTTTGCGTATGGAAACGAAGTAATATTTGACTTTAATATTTTAAACGTCTACTACATTTCCTACATGCATTGTAATCAGGGCCGTAGTTCTGAGAAAAGTAATGGGTGAACGCCTGGAAAATCTTGCTTGAATTTTTGCATGTTTCTATTGCATTTTTTTAACACAAAATTAGCATGTTTTTAAAAAATTGGACCTTTAACATGAAATTATTGAAAAATGATTACTAACAATTACAGACAGAATGAATAGGCCTAAACATACAATATTTTAAATGCAGTCGTAGCATCACTGCTGCGCAGGGCTTCTAGGGGTACACATGCTTTCCTGTAGAATCTGCTTTATCTGATCTACAAAAATTCCCATGTCCCAGTTTCAGTACCACAATAAAGTAGGGATGGGACATTTCTTTCATTTTTATTTTCTATTTATTTTTATTTTTATTAAGTTGTTTTGTGTAGTGCTAAAGTTAATTTGATACTGGGTTAACATTGCAAGATTTTAGTTTTGATTACTTTTGTAATTAGGATGCAGTTAACTTATATCATGAATTAAAATTAAATTGTTATTATTAAGAATAAGATGCTCATTGCCATGAGACAAAATTTTGGTGAGACATGTAACAGTATAAAAATTGACAGCTAACCCTGTAGTGTGTTATTCATGAGCATCGTTAGTCACGGATATACACAAAAATATGAAATAATTATATTGGTAAACCTGAATTTTATTCAGGTTTATTTAGTTTTATATTCCAAATATAATTAATTGGATTACACAATATATTGAATTTGTCATTCACAAAAACATGCACGTCGGGATATCGTGTGCCCCAGAACGCAAAACCTAATGTCACACTTCCTCAAAAAATAAAAAAAATCTCACCCAGACTGCTCCATGTGTTGAATGTCGATCGCCAGCTATACATCTGCACTAATAGAAACCTAACCTGTTAAAACCAGCACACTAAAAAATATTTATTTTTAGAAAATAGAAATTTATAGAAAATAGCCAGTCAAAAAAGATTCCATATAATATTATCTGCGCTGTGCAGAAAATACCTGAGATTACATAAGTAAGTAAGCAAGCGAGTGAAGTTGTGGACTTTTTTAATATGGATTTTAGAATACTGGGGAAAAGAATAGAAAACAGTGTAGAATTTTTTTCGCCTCTGGGGAAAGAAGAGAATGAATAGCATTCCACCTCATTCTTGCCTCCCGACACTACAGATTGTAATGTTAAGATAACCTTAAATCAGAGAGTGTTCAATGCAAAGACCTCAGAACAAGACTACTGTTTAACAATGATCTTTGTGTTACAATGCGTTTGGGAGTCCCAGCCCAGTGCTCTTGCACAGAGATGTTCATCTTGGCATGTTAAATGGCTGTTGAGGTCACAGTTCAGTCAAAGCAGAGAAAGGCAATTCAGAAGAGACAGGTCTGGGATTTTCTTTTATTGCTGTTATCGTGAAGGCGGGTGTCTGATTATCGTATTTTTTGTCTTAGCAATAAACCAAACCACTATCCAGCTTGAATGAAGAATTAACTTTTCCCCCAATTGTGGCTGGTAAAAGTGTGAGTATTAGAAGAATGAAACCATTGTCTTGTTTGTGCAGGTACGTCCATATCCAAGACTGGAGTGGAGCACAGAGAGTGGCTGAGGCCCACGACCCAGACAGCGTGGCCGACGTGCTGGTGGGCCAGGCCAAGCTGTGCTTCGAGCAGAAGGACTTCCAGAAGGCTGAGGCCTTCCTGCTCCGGGCCCAGAGGCCTGAGCTGGCTATCAAGTACTACCGAGTAAGAACTCTTACTTCTAATCAAGTCACAGATGCATGAACAACCACAGATACCAGCTAGTCTGTAAAGCAGGTCTGGTTCATAATAATATGTGGCCAAAGGTATACTTCACAGCACTGTATCTATTTGCTCTGATCTGTTAATTACCATTCCCAGACCAGGTTTTTGTTATCCACAAATTTGCCACATTTCGTTCGTGCCTGATCTAATTTAATCAGCAGTGATGACAGTAGCATCAGACAACACATTGTCCTAATGTTCATATGAGAACATTAAATCATGTGTGTTGAGTTCCTTTTCTTTCATTCTGTAGTTAATAATTTCTTCAGTGGTTTGTTGGGTACAGATTAGCTATTGTGTATGGTATGAGTTTGCTGTCACCAAGAATAAGGTCCTGATGCCCACATTTATCATTTATCAAGTGTAAATGCAACAAAAAAAAACGCTCTTGATGGAATATTCCAGGCCCTTCCGTA